>NC_141834.1:13774215-13926923 GCF_982586985.1 Callionymus lyra
CAACAGGAATAACACTGAATTTCCCTCAGTGTTTACTTGATTGTTTGTTATGTTATTACAGTACAAACAAGTGGAGCAGTACATGTCCTTCCACAAGCTACCTGCAGACGTCCGACAAAAGATCCATGAATACTATGAACATCGTTTCCAGGGGAAGATGTTCGATGAAGAAAATATACTCGGGGAACTCAGTGAACCACTTAAGGAGGTAAATCTGAACTTAAATGTCCCGGTATAGTTTTTTAAGAAGGTTCTCAAAATGTCCGTGTTTTTTTGTCTAGGAGATTGTCAGCTTCAACTGCCGAAGTCTAGTGGCTAACATGCCACTGTTTGCCAATGCGGACCCCAACTTTGTGACCGCCGTTCTCACCAAGCTACGTTTCGAAGTTTTTCAGCCTTTAGATTTTATCATACGTGAGGGAACAGTTGGAAGAAAGATGTATTTCATCCAGCATGGGCGAGTCGGTGTGCTGACCCGGGGAAACAAAGAGACCAAACTTTGTGATGGATCTTACTTTGGAGGTAAGAGTCAATCAAATTCCAAAGGATTTCTACAGTTTTTTTCACTACAACCCTTTTTTGTCCAAATCAGAGATTTGCTTGTTAACTCGAGGACGAAGGACGGCAAGTGTTCGGGCAGATACATATTGTAGGCTGTATTCTCTCAGCGTGGATAGCTTTAATGAGGTGTTGGAGGAACACCCTATGATGCGACGTGCCTTTGAAACAGTCGCTGTGGATCGCTTGGATCGCATTGGTAAATCGAAATATTGTGTTTTAATTGCTCTTCCTCTCATGTGGTCCTTTTAATCCATTCCGGTGGCTGCTAATCAAGACTCTTGGCTGGTATTTTTTACAGGAAGGAAAAACTCCGTGCTCCTTAGGAAGTCATCTCAAGGAGGCTCCCTTGGAGGCACCATTGGTCGTGGTGGAGGCCGAGGCGGAGGAGGCCCAGGAGGAGCTGGTGGCTTGGCAGCCAGCTGTCTTGGATCCTGTGACAGTATGCTGGTGCAGCAGATCGTCAAACATGACAGCATGCCTGCCATGCAGGATGCCATCGCAGCTGCAGCAGCAGGAAGAAGTGCAGTCTTGGGTGGAAGTGGTGCTGTGTCACCAAGACCCCGTCCTGTCATCTGGGCACCCTTGGTACACGCACCCTTACAGACTGCAGCGGCAACCAGCAATGTAGCCATTGCCCTAATGCATCAGCAGCAGCAACAACAGCAGCAGCTGCAACAGTTGCAGCAACATGCCCTTGGGGGAGCTTTTTTTCTACCTTCACCTCTAATCTCTCCATCCCCTTCCTCAACATTCCCCCTATCTTCTCCTCGTGGTCCTGTTTTACAGCCCCTTCGACCCTCTGTCAGCTCCCTTATTGGGATGATGGCCATGGGAGGGATGAGTGGTCTACCCCCAAGGGGATTTCCAGTATCCCCATCGACTATGGGACCCCCTACTGGGTTAACATCTCCACCAGTTGCTAAGACCCCCTCCTCTTCAGTCCCAACATCTGTCCAACAAAGGCAAGTTCTTCATTACAATATTCATCCCTCGTTGATCGGTGGGTCACTAGGAGCTCCAACAGCTGGAGCACAACCAGCACCCACTATGCAAAAGGTCCCAACTGCCAACACTCCCACGAGTTTGGGTGGCCCAGCAGATGGTAACACACCTGTACCAAGTCAGCAGGGAGCTAAAGAAGCACTTTTACGTCATGGAGTTACTAGCTCTCAGGGTCTGCCAGCATTAGGAAGGCTTACCCAGGAAGCCAGACTGCTATCTGCCTCCCAACCAACCTTGCCTCACCGCTCCTGGGCTGGAATACAACCACATCCACCACTCCACCGGAAAGCCTCTGGAGGCAACTTATTGTCCGCTCCTTTCCTTGCAGGTCAGATAGCTAGAGGGGGAAGTGCAGGGGTGCTAGCATCTAATGCTCAAGTACAGCTGGTGACAAACATGACACATAATCCCCAAACACAAGTGCCCAATATCATTCCCATTCAGCCTTCTTTTGCACAAGCAGCCATGACTGCAAATGTGCCAATGTACCCCCAATCTTCTCCTCATGGGGCAACCATTCCCACAGCTTTAGTTGCACACATGCCTCCTTCAGTTGTCTCCTCTCCCCCAAAGCATACTCCTCTTTCTTCTGCAACCCCTTCACCTGCACCAACCCCTCCATCTCCAACTCCAATGCTTCCCCAGACTCCCAGGCCAAAACCAATTACAATGAACCCGTCGGGTTCCTCTTCTCCTCCTGCACGTTCCACCTCTCCTTTAACAGGGAACACCCCCATGTCACTTTCCTCAACCCCTCGCCCGAAACCAATTGGTACACCTTCTCCCCGCTCGTCATCCCCCTCTCCATCCTCCACACCTCCTCCATCTTCTGTTTCAACTCCTGTTCCTTCCCCTCAAACGTTTGGACCTAGGTCAATAAACACCTCATCTTCTCCCCCACCCTCTTTAGTCTCCTTGCCGACACCTCATCCTCAGAGCCCAAGAGCCAAGACTTCCAGTACACCTCCATCTGCCTCACCCAAGACTGGTCTCAGTCCTGTCCCAACCCCAATTCCCTCTCCAACTTTGACTCAGACGACACGTACACGAACCAGTACTCCATTGCAAACTCCCACTCAACCTCTTTCATCTTTTTTCACGGCTACCCAAACACCCTCCCAGATCATCACACCAGCCCAGTGCCCATCTTCCGCTTCTGCTCCATCAAGTTCCATGTTGATCAAATCACAGTGTACAACACCTTGTCTTCAGCCTTCTGTCATAAGCTCAGCAAGGGGTTCTACTTCAAGTCAAATTCTGAAACAAACTCCAACCCAAACTATTGCTCCTCTCACTTTAACTAGCACAAGCTCTCCTACCAAAGCAAGGTTCTCGGTTCATCCAGTTCGGCTAACTTCTCCAATTCCAAATCCTACTGCAGGAATTGGGCACACAGTGAACCCAAGCCTAATGACAAGCTTGGTCCAAACAATGCCAAGCTCAAACCCTTTGTCAACTACATGTCTAACGTCCATCTCTGCAAGTAGCTCTTCTTCATCAGTACAACAATTGAAGCAGAACTCCCCCACTACAAGTCCCTCCAAACTTCAAAAGCAACCTTTGTCATCGGCCACAACCACTCAAGCATCTGCAACCGGAACCAACCCCTCCACCCATGTGACGGCACAACCCAACACAAACACAGGTACAATGGAATCCCAACTGACACCTGCCAGAAAAGACTCAGAGGGACTGAGACACAAACTACCTGCGAACATGTAAAAAAAGGAGATGTTGGATGAGCTCTTTAGTCTAATACACAAAGTTGTCTGTTAAGAAGAGACTTGGACACAGACAACAATCATGTTTGTATTTACTCTAATGTGATTGTCATTCATGTAACTCACTGAGCTATCAATGAATTACTCTATGGATCGATGAATCTACACAGTGCACAAGAAGTTCTGGTCGACCCATCAAAGTTATCATTCATTTTTTATTTGTTTGTGTTACCCATTTGCATCCTTCTAAGACCAAGTTTATTTGATGAAAAGACTGGATTCTAGAAAATCCATACCTTGTGAAACCAGATCCAAACGACAGCGACATTCATTACCTCAGGCAGAAATTGACGTTGTAGAATCTATGCCTGAATGTAGAGTCGGAGGGTGTTTATGGGGAGGTCACTAAAGAACAGCACATTGCACGACTAAATCGTAAGAAATGCTTGCCTTCATTTTAACAAGGGTTGTTCCGTTTTAGGCGCAATGTATTGTCACATCATTTTAAGGTATTCTACCAGAATATGGACAAAGCTCTTGTACCGTTATCGAGGTTCCGAATTGTTGTTTTAGTACATGCATACTGGGGTATGTCTAGATGACCAGTGAAAACCCTTTGACTTCTGCACCTTTTTAAGTGGAGCGTTTACATTGAAACAAAAAATTCCCATCTTGACCCTGTTTTTAAAATAATGGCGATACATCTGACACGAACGGTAGCGGATTCTAGTTTTTTGTCACTGTTTTCTTCCTACCGTTCAGTTGGAGAAACAAAGCGATCGACAGAAGTGCTCATTAAACGGACCATCACAGATTGTTTCTTTTCTTATTTTTTATTTTTACTGGAGAAAGGTGAATTACTGAATTATTATTGGGAAAAGCCTAAACGGCTCCACCACATTTGTGCGTTTGTTCAACTAGGTCACGACTGTAAAACGTTGTAGTAATAGGAGTGGATATACTGACCTGGACGTGAGTAGTCATAGCGTAGAGTCCTAATGTAGTGGACAATTAAATCAGAAAGCAATATACGCGAAACACCAGAGACTCTTCTACTGTAACAGGAATCCTTAAATTGCATAAGAAACTATTGATTACGTTTTCTGCAGAGTGGTGTGCGCTTCATAAGCCGGCCATAGAGTACACTTTCAGGTCTAGGGTTACATTCCATCCGTCACCAAAGTGTAATATTTGATCATGAAAACAATAACTATGGTGATTATATACAGTCAAATAAATCGCTGTAAAGTTGGTATAACGTGTCATTTATAATTATTAGGAGCAGTTCAATCGTGGGTTTTTCGTCGTCCTAAGTGTTTGGTGTTTAGTTATTTACGAGACAACTTTCTAACTTCTTCAGTAAATGGTGTTTTTTATGATGTGACACGACGCTGCTGTGTACGGTGGCTCACATGCTACATTCAGTCCCATGTAAATAGGTGCCTCTCAGTTGGTCTGTGCTCTTCTTCACCGCTTTCCCTCTTTCATCCTCTCATCCTACCGCCTTTCATCTGAATTCATACCTCTTAGCTCAAGCCGATTTTTTTTCTTTGACGCTCTTTCTCTTTCTCCTAGTTTCCCTAATGCTTTGCTCTCTGCTTCCATCAACCTCCTCTTCAGTTTGCAGTAATGTTTGATGTTTTGTGTGCGTAGCAACAAGGCATTTGTGTCTTAATCCTGATACCATGATGCCTAGACAAGTAAATATATTAAGGACCAAATGTTTTATTTTTTATTTATCACAGCTTTGTCTTTCAAGAAAAAAAATGTGTAAATGTGTTGAGCTTGAGATGAATGTGGCTATGATGATGACAACATCACCAATAGAAATGTATAATTGTTAAGAATAAAGTGGCTTTAGATATAATTTTAAGTGTTCATTTGTCTTATTTTAACAGTGTGATGCAAAACAAATGTATCACAGCTTCCAAGACGAAGTAAAGTATTTTTATCTTGGTGTGTTTCTATGGAAGTAGATCAGTGCCATCAGAATATTTAATAATGGAATTGAATGTTTCAATTGTTCTCTTTTATTTATTTTTGTTTAAATGTTTATGATTTTTTAGGCATTTAATTCGTTTTCATTATTGAATAATTTAATTTAATAATTTGAATATATATATATATTTTTTTATTGAATTACATGATTTGGTAATTATTTTTTTTTTGTATTGTTCAGGCATAGAGTTTGATATTCTTATTTCATTAATACAATTTAGAAATTATTTAATACATTAATACAAATGCAATATTTTAAATTCATAATCTTTTCAATTCAACTCAAAATATATGTGTAAGAAAAATGAATGCATGCTTGCACTGTTATAACAACAGTTTTAGTCAATATAAATAAAATACATAATCGGAATTAGAACATTAAACTCTTTTAAACCTTAAATTGGTAATTAAATCATTCAATAATAACGTATTCAACCTTAAATATAGAAATTATTGTTTGTTAGTTTTTTAATGCAATGACTAAAAAGAGCATCATTTCACAAGACAAAAGTTTCAACGTGTGAAAATTCAATTCAACCCATTCCATATTCTGACGTCACTCATATACTTCCATATGTGCACATGTTGTGAGTGCATATGGCGAGGAATGAGCCACTAACATGCTAAAATATGCAGGGAAAGTGGGAA
Organism: Callionymus lyra; assembly: GCF_982586985.1. NCBI lineage: Eukaryota > Metazoa > Chordata > Actinopteri > Syngnathiformes > Callionymidae > Callionymus > Callionymus lyra. Next base: position 13,780,146 of record NC_141834.1, read on the forward strand.
AATGAAGCAGTTATCATGCAGATTGGATTTTGAAATCAAGGGTTCGAGTCTGGTTGATTGTAACCCTTCTCTCAAAGTGGCCCTTGACACATATTAGCCAACACACATTTTAGTGCTGATGCTTTAGTTCACCACGGATTATATTCGTCGCTTCAACATTCCAACTGCCTTCAGACACGTCAAGCTGTTTCGGGGCGTTTCCCAACAGACTCCTCTGGACTATTCACTCGGCAAATTGAAGACAAACTCAGAGACAGTGGTTACAAAAGCACAAGATGTTGAACCGAATTTTGAACTTCTCTTTACGGATTTATAAGCGTGACGTTGTGTGAAATACTTTCAACGATTTTATGTCACAGCATAGTCTGATACCGATCAAGTACCTGAGCTGAGATCCAAAAATAGCCTCGTCTGACACAAACAGTCTGCTAACAATTAGAGCAGTACAACACTGGCATCTATCGGCGAGTAGATGAATTACAACCACCAAAGCAGATCAATTACACATTAAAATCGACAATAAATCATCTTGACGTATTAATAAAATACAAATATTTACATTTAAATGATTTTATTATGTACGCATTAAATCGTGGCAGCTTTTGTTTTTAATTTGGCTCATGGGTTTATTTTTGTAAGAAACATTGGCCCCTCTAGGCCCCTGTGTATAACCGTCATTTCACCATAGCCTCCCCCCAGAAAACAAGTCTCTCAACTTACGTGCAGTCCAATTTAAGTCACATATTATTACTTTCATTTCTCATTCTTTTTTTTTGTAAATTTTAATTACACGTATTTAATAATGTTATTTCATTATATGTTTTTTGTTGTGTGTTGCAATCGTAGTAGAACTACCAAACTAAATATAACTATAAAATTCTGATTCAGAATCTGATTCTGATACAGAACAACATTTTGACTCCGAATTTATGTAAGGTAATATCTTAAACATATTTAAGCCATTATTTTATGACTGCATGTTGCTTATATCCTTTTAAGAGTTTACCAGAAATGTTCCTTTCATTTTTAATAAATATTTTACCATGGTCAAAATATCTTGATAGATGCTGACACAATTGAACATAGTAATAGAGAGCCATGGGGTTTAAATCCATGATTGTAGTTTTAATGTAACCACTAGGTGTCAGTATAAATGTTTAAATAACTGCATTTAAATGGCGGGAATCAAAGCAAAAATATTGGTGTTACCATAAACATTTAAAGTTAAACTAAAAGTTAAAGTAACGTATAGTCACCCCTCTTTATAAACACACAACTAAAATTTGTATTTTCCAAATCTCAACTGGTAGCACGGCCACAGATAGTTCTGAGATTTTAGGTTAAGGGGTGGTGAGAGGTGGGCTGTCAGAGCCCGCCACAACATTAAATATAGACTTCCTGACTTCAAAGCCCACCCGTGCACACACCTCGAGCTACACCGAGACGAAAGTAAGCTTTAATAGAGTGTGTTCCATACTTTCAACCACATTAACCAACGTTTTGCTTTTTAAAACGCTGATGTTTCTTCTTTTTGATTTGAGTAAAAATCCCCGCATCAAACAGTCAGAAGACAGCTTTTGTTTCTGTACATTTTCCATATGTTAAGTAGCTTCTTAAGCAGCTTTAAGACCTGAAATTTATCTTGTCTTGCTAATAATTAGATGCTAAAAAGGTACATGCTACCAAAACAGACATGTCAATGGGATTCTTAGGATCACAGTAAGGTTAAAATGGTTAAATAGAAAAAACATGCGAATATTTATTCATTAAAAAAAAAAAATTAATAAGATATTTTCTGAACCAAAAAGAAGATTTAATAAAAATGTTTTTTGGTTTTGTTTGTTGAAATAAGTGGTAAGCATTAATTGCAGTTCAAACAACAATAATTCGTTTTTATATTTTAGGGTTGACCAGGTGCTTAAATGAAGTTATAAAGTGTTCTTGAGTGAGGGGTTTATTTTTGATACCAGTCATTAATCTGAACATTAATGTCTTATAAGAATGTATCCAGGGCACACAGTGGCCTGTGGACCTTGAGTCAATAACATGTCTGATTGACTACGAGGGAAATAGAAAAAACTTTGTAGACTGGAGAGATTTAAGAAAGATTGATCGAGAGAACATCCAGATCTAGGAACAGATGCGCTCCATCTGCCTGTGAGAGTTTCAACATTCCCACAGCAGAAGAATTACAAACCACAAACTTGTCTTCCAAGACTCGACTCACCACCTCCTGACGCCGACTCCATCTGAGGTTTCTTGCTATTATTGTGTTTATGTTCAATGTCATTTTCTGTGAGTTATACTTCTTTTGAGGGGTTTTCTCCTTTCATTCTGGACCAGCGGTGGAACTGAACAAAACCTCAATTGTTGAGAAAATCTCCTGAGACCAGATTAAAATCCACTCAGTCTGTAAACCAGAAATTGAACTTTTCTCGTACTGGTTGCGGAGCGAGATTAGAGAAAAAACACCTTTAGATGTAGATAACATGAGAGTTCTATGTGTTCTGAAGACTTGTTATATACTGTTTAAACATATGATGAATACAACAGGGTTCAAATTTGAATATGAAACAATTTATTATGTGAGTCATTTTTCAACTATTCAACGTGTTCTTCTCGTTGTCTGATTTATTGAACTTGGGAATTAATATTTATTCCTGTATTTCTGTGAACTTCTGATTAAAGTTATGTGAATGGCATAAATGATGTGTCATTGCAAAAAAGTATTTATAATAATAATAATAATAATAATATTAATAAATCACAATGTAAAGTCGAAACAAAATCATATTTAAAAAATACAAATATTAAAAAAAAAAACGTTTGCTTGTTCCACAATTTCACCCTATAACACATAACAAACCGGCAAAGTTTAAATGTGAATAAAATACTGAATTGAATAACAACCATGTTATTTATTTTGTATAATTGAGTATATTTGACAATAAAATGTTCAATATTTTGTAACAAACGTCTGCATTCGATTATTTATGATTTAAGAAAATCCGAAATGGAATTGATACACTTTTCATGGATTGTATTAAATACGTTATATGCAAAAACGTTGCAATTTTCTTTTCTTTTAAATTCTTAGGATACTACTAATGTGACATTTGGGTCAACCAAAAAACCTTCTAAATGAATTATAAGGTAAGGTAAGGTAAGGTAAAACTTTATTAATAAATTGTTTTTTTCCAATAGCCAGCAATTTTTCATAAACAATACAAATAAGAAGAAGAACATAAAAACAAAGAACAAGATGACACAATCTAAGTCTAAAGATAAAGACAAAGAACATAGGTCAAAGAAAAACAACAAAGACAAAGGATACAAAGACTAACATAGAACAGAACATCCAGATACTCTCACTATAATGTATTAATAAGATAAATGTTTGAATAAATTAAATTGAAATAAAAAAAATAAAAAGGTATGCCTGTTCCACAATTCAACAAATACTCCAACAACAATAAATAAACTGGCTTTTCATTTTAAAGTAAAAGTGAAAGAATTCATGCTAGCTTAGCTAGCTAACAACGGTGCTAGCTAAGCTAGCATGTGATTTCTTTTATAAAATTCGGGGAATTTTATTGACAAGAAAATGTCCAATATTTAGTAATAAATGAAATAAAAGTAGAAATTACGTTTCACGGCATAAATAAAAACAAGTTCATAGAATAATATTGAATTTTAAAAAGTTAGAACTGGAAACTAACTAAAGTAAAAACTCAATTCTGACGTGTATTGACAACAGGAAGTGCAACTGGTTGATATCAATAACAGGAGCCTCTGGAGCGAGAACAGGTGCCGCGTCAGAGGACCTGGATGCAGGTGGTCCTCAGGTGGTCCTCAGACCTCCCTCTCCTCCCTCCTCCCTCCTCCTCCCCCCCCCACTGTCACGCCGGACCCTCCCTCCCCTCCTCCCCCTCGTGCCCTGCCCACCCCGGCGGTCTCCTCTCCAGGCTGTCGGAGCCAATCCGCGGCTGGGTGTAAGTAGGGCAAGCCGCTTCCTGGTTCTCAGAAAGGAGGAGCTGGGAAGTGGAGTGGGCCAGCTGAGACGGCAGGGGGGTCAGAAGCTGCCCAGAGAGAAGCCGGAGGTCTTTGCTGCTGAGACTGGGTCGGAACCGCCTCTGCGTGGGGGGGACTCGGAAACAACCGAGAGAACGTTTCTCCAAGTGAACCGAAGACGCCAGAAGTGGGACGCGGCCCATCCAGGAAGTGTCGGGTCAGGTGGGAGGACAGGTGACACACCGGCGCTCAGGTAAAACTCGCACCCCCCGCATGTACGTGTAGAGCTCGCGCGCGCGGTCGGACTTGATCCAGGTGGCACTTTCTGTGCGCCTGGTTCTCCTCCTCCTCTTCCTCCTCCTCCTCCTCCTCATCCTCCTGTCAGTGCTCGGGGGTCACGCGAGGACTCGAGTCCACGTCACTGGAGGTTTTTTTTTTCTTGACTTTTAAACTCCCCTCGCGCGTGAGTGACACGCGCTCACAACAAGGCTAGTCTTTGTTTTTTTTTTAAATAATAGATATAGTCGCAGGTGAGAGAAGCCTCAGGGTCGACGAGTACATCTGTGGATCCTGAGGCTAATTATAGCCAAGTACACTGGCTGATATCCAAACCCTGACCTGCTCTCACGCACTCCACCTGCATGCCAGGGACACCGGAGAGAGAATCATCTTTTTGGAGAAACATCCCTTCATCATCATCATCATCATTATCATCATCATCATCATCATGAGGCACACCCAGGTTGTGTTTTCATTTTTAATCCTCACCCGGGTGGTTCCTTAGAGTCTCTACCCTACCTGTCATGACAGTGGGCTTTGATCCGTTGGTTGAGGTCGGATGAGTCGCTGACTCCCCGACGGACCGGCCCGACAGGCTCGACCGGCTTGGGTTCGGTTTCCCCGAATCGGGCGGTCTTTTAAAGTTGGTTAAAAAAAATCCACCAAGCCAAACACGCATGCAGGCAGGTAAAGGTGAGCTGGAGTCAGATATTTTATTATGGTTATTCAGAAAACCCTTTTTAAAAAAAATATATAAATAAGTAAGTAAGTAAGTCATTTTTATTTGTATAGTGCTTTTCCAGACCAGGGTCACAAAGCGCTTAAACAATCAAAACAATATTCAATAAAGTATATACTTTAAAGATCAAGATAAAACTGATAACACAACAGGAGTTCCAGAAAATAAATTGACTTTAAACCTCAGATTGATGACAACTTAATGAACTTTTATAGTAACGTGTGATCAAAAACATTTTTTAACAACTATTTAACTAATTATGGATTCAAAATATTTTAGATTAGGAGCCCGGTTCCCCAAAAAAGCCAAAAAAATAAGTCGCCAACTACAGAACATTGACATTTACATCTGGAAAGCTAGTGTTTAAGGGGAACAAGGAACAGTTCCATCTGGTTTGACAAAGGTTTTGAAGGTTTTGTCATTTACTTCTGACACGGCTAGCTTCGTATAGAGCTAGCAAAACCCCCCACAATTGCAGAGGTGGTAACCATGGCAACCATTCATTTAATTAAACACTTTTATTAAGTCAGTTGAGGCCCTTGGCAGCGGTATGCGCTCTCCCAGTGCTTCGCTAATTCGTCATACATCGTCAGATCGAAAGATAGTAAAAAAAATGTCGGAATGTTTTTTGCCGAATGTATCTCTTGGCTATGTTACGTTCGTCTTCTAGCCAAAAAGCAGCTCGGGGTACTAGATTAGTGTGTGTGTACATGTGTCAACACTAGTGTCCGACCTGGCGTGTACTTCCTAAATAAACCAGGTTCTTACAAAAAAGAAAAGGTCAAACACAAAGTCTTCCAGCCTGTCTCTGTGAAGCCACTTGTTGGGTTGACTTTTATCTTGTAAATACACATCATTACCACCTACCTTGTGTTAGCATCAGTGCTGTTCTCTGACAACCTACTTGTTTTCATTTATTTATTTTAAAGCTGTTTATTCCCTCTCATTATTTCTGATTGTTTTCTCGGATTTAATTTGTTCTTGAGTATTTTTAATGTTCCCACATCCAAAGAATACTTTTGATCACCAGCTTTGACACCTCCTTGAACAATATACCTTATTTTATTGTAATTGACTCTATGCTACGTGTTTGTTTATAATGTCTAATCGTTTTCTTGTTTCTAATAACTCTGAGCAATTGTTGGCTATTGTTAACTGCAGTATAAAGATGCAACTTTACTAACTTCGTACTAATATTGCTAAGTTAGTCGCTAACTGTCATTTAAATATTAATTTAATTCACATTGGATCTATTTATCCACCTAGCTAACAACAATTTATGCTAAAATATATAAAGACAAAGTAAAACATTTTTTTTTATTTAGTATTTTGCCATTTCAAATAACTTCAGAATTGTTGGCTATTGTTAACTGCAGTATAAAGATGCAACTTTACTAACTTGCTAGCTATCATACAAAGATTGCTAATTTAGTCGCTAACTGTCGTTCAAATATTGATTTAATTCACATTGGATATATTTATCCAGCTAGCTAACAACATTTCAATAACATAAATAATACAAAGTAAAACATTTTTGTTAATTTAATATTTTATTCATTTCAAAGAACTTCAGAATTGTTGGCTATTGTTAACTACAGTATAAAGATGCAACTTTACTTACTTGCTAGCTATCACACAAATATTGCTAAGTTAGTCGCTAACTGTCGTTTAAATATTGATTTAATTCACATTGGATCTATTAATCTACCTAGGTAACAACAATTTACGCTAAAATATATAAATACAAAGTAAAATATTTTTGTTTATTTAATATTTTCCCCATCGTTTTCCTATTTCAAAGAACATCAGAATTGTTGGCTATTGTTAACTGCAGTATAAAGATGCAACTTTACTTACTTGCTAGCCATCATACAAATATTGCTAAGTTAGTTGCTAACTGTCGTTTAAATATTGATTTAATTCACATTGGATCTATTTATCCAGCTATCTAACAACAATTTACGCTAAAATAAAATATAAATACAAAGTAAAATACTTTTGTTTATTTAATATTTTTTCCATAGATTTCCTATTTCCAAGATCTTCACAATTGTTGGCTGTTTTTAAGGGCGATATAAATATTTGATCAAGTAGAAAAGAGTAGAAAAGTTTGTATTTAGTTTGAAATATCTCTTTATGTATTAATCAAATAGTATATTTATCATGAGCTATCATTACATATTAATATAATAATCAATACAAAGTAAAATGTTTATTTATCTTTTGTCTATTTTAATCTATTTTTAAGGGAGGTATAATATGTTATGGAAAATAAAAGGGCATATATACATACATAAATATATTCACATACATATATGACCACTTCATGTCCCAGCAGTACATGTATAGTTGTAGCTATACATCAGTGTAAAACTTCTTTCTTGTCTTTACTCATCTTTATTCAATCAAGCCTTGAGGACACGAAGAAGGAATCTGTAGTTTGTTGTCAACATGTCAACAGTCCAGGAGACGCTAGAAGCCAAAATCCCCGACTGTGTCTAGTGACGGCCGTTTTAAAACTTACGTGCGAGTGGGAAAATATCGGCACGTAAAAGTTTTTTAAACAAAGAGGAGAAACGCCAGCGTCATGTGATGGAGGCGGTCACATGCTAGCTCATGCGTCGTCCATTCGCCACACATGGAGGAGCCATGGCGGTTTTTGTGAAGTGTAAAAAGCTAGCTCTGTTCCAAATCACCAATATAATTGGACATCTGTGCTTCGTTGTCCTGATCCGACCTCCGTGCTGATCTGGACCTGCTTCTCGTATCATAAATCACTACAACTGCAACATTTTATCGCGGTAACAGAATTTTATTCGAACGCATCTGTGCGCGACTGTGTTCTACCAAAGAGGCTTAAAAAAAAAAAGGAAGCGTTTAGTTTCTATCGGCTTCTATTTCTATCGTTTCTGTTTTTCACAAACGCTGCCCACGTTACAGCCTCAATGACTCACATTATTCTTTATGAAATGTTAATTTGATCATTATGGGATTAAATGAGGATAATTTACTGTCATGTGGTTCAACAACAAAAAGAATAGAAAAGATACACAGTCAGCAATTGTAGCTATTAGCTATTATAGCTATTAGCTATTATAGCTATTAGCTATTAGCTAGCTACATATAACTCCTCCCAGATACCCCAAAAATAAGTAAGTAAGTAAGTAATGGTTATTTCTAGATCGTTTTACTCCGTCAAGCAAACATTCAAATTAACTTAAATATCTAAATATCTATCAAGGTATTTGTCAAAAATAATATTTATCACGAGAAAATCACCAAACTGACTTGCTAGCTAGAATCAAAGCATTGCTAAGTCAGTTGCTAACTGTGGTTTGATTATTATTTTTAACTCATCTTGGTTCTATTCATCCAGCTCAGCAAAATATTTTACCTTTACATAAATCAATACAAAGTAAAATATGTTTGTTTATCCCCCTTTAGCCTAATGGTAGCTAACAGGCTAACGTGGATTATCAGTGTTAGCTGCTGGTGTTTGGAAAAAGGGGAAGTAATTAAACGTTTTCATAAATATATAAGCATTATTTGGCTTTTTTTTTGTGGGGGTTTACATTTTGGAGATTCTGCTATAGTTGATATGTACTAGTCAGCTTTAAGCATTCACCTAAGGATTAAATAATGTCAATATTGAACTGTTTGTTTGTTTGTTTTTACAGTGAGACTCCTGATCTTCAGGCAAATAACCCGAGGAAGAGAGAACGACACGACAAGGGACTCGTCCTCTTCTGAGTTTATGGACAGAAGGTAATCAATTAAATTAGATTTTCAAAAGATTTGCAGGAACTATTTACACGACAATGTTAAAATTGTTTTATTTCCAATTGTTATTATTAAATTATCCATTTCTCTGTAAAGCTTGTTGACATTTCTGCTAATAAATAGCCTCTTCCTTTGCTAACCAACAGTTAAAAGACATAAGTAGTTAAATAAATGTTGTTGGACCAAAACTGTGCGCACAACTTTCCCCGAAGAATTTGCTTTGGGCTATTTTTAGCTACAGATACTTGTCAGTTTCTTATTTGTTTTTTAATGTTTGAAATCATTAACATAAATGTATTAATTACATTTATTTGTTTTGCATCCTTTTTTCAGTTATTTCTTGTGAGTTTTGGAGAATTTGTGTTCAGTTAAAGATTATTAGTCTTAAATTAAGGTAATTTTTATTACCTCTCTTGTAAAACTAGGTTCTGAATATTTATGAAAGTATCCTACACAAACTGACAAACCCATAAAGTAACCGTATGAGATCCACGAGAGCAGGTTCATATCACAACCTACGATGTTTTATAACAGGATGTTTTCCGTAAAGCGTGAGTCAATGTTTAAAGTCTACTATTATTGTTGCGCGTCTTCGTGTTTTGAGCCCTGGACTTTACATTTTTTTGTACTTGGACAAAACCCGACCCTTGAGATTGATAACTAAAATGGAAAGCTAGTAAATCCGATGCCACCGGTTCATTCGTAGTAAAGTGAAGCTAACAATATGACAGTTCATCTGAGCAGGACTAATGGTAGATGGTCGATTTCAAAATGAATAATGTGTTGTTCTTTAAATCCAGTTCAGAGGTTAATCCCCCACATTAGATCTTTATCTTTACTGGCCGTCGTTATCTCGCTTTCACCTGCAACTTCCTGGTGGGCGCGGGAGGACGGTGGGGGAGGAGAGAGGGGGGGAGACGACGAGCTGAATAAAGTGGTCAGGTGGATAAATATTTTATAGGCAAACTGGAAGTTAACTCCTCTGTGGTTCGTCGGCTGCCGTCGCCTGGCTTGGAGAAATACCTTGGAGTGGAGCTTCTGGGTTCTGTTGTGTTTATTTATTTTTCAGGAGGCGATAAACATCAGGGATTAATTCCTTTTAAGAGATTAGGAAGCTGTTTAAGCCGGTGCTCAGTGTCGGCGTGTAGTAGTGTAGTAAGTCGCGGTTAAAAAAAGCTACTGAATAGTTTCTCTGTAATGAATCATTAGAATTTTCTAAATGTATTATAAGTTTAAATAAAAAACATTTGTCTTGTTATTCGTGGATATGTGAGATTAGCGACAGAAGGTGGATGTAGTGACAATATCTCACGTGACGTGGCATAATTAATTCAACTTTTAATCACCTAGAAAGCGATCAAACCATAGCCTACGTGTGTCTTCTTCAGCAGTTGGAAGATATTCTGTGTGTGTGTGTGGATGAGGTTCGAGGTGTGTCGTCTCAATGTACAAAAGTTTATTTTTTTATGGCCCCTCTGAACGTGGAAGTGCGTCTGGTGGGCGAGAAAGCGTGACGCGCGTCATCTGATTGTGGTCAGGGGTATGACTGGTGACTACCATGTGTCTTCTTCTAAATAAGGGGGAAGTAGCCCGAGTGGTCCGTCAGGCGGACATGAAACACACACTGTGTTCGGAGCGCACGTACACAACTCTATTCCAGGAAGTGCTTTAATTAGGACAGGTGAGAATCGAGTTCCCCTGAATTCAAGGTTCTTTTATTCTCAGATCAAGAGAGGACAGGTTCTACAAAAGGGAGCTCAAGGAAGTTTATTTTATCATTTAACTTCCTACAAAACCATCAGTGATTATATTTACATTACATCGGTGGATTCCATAACACAACCCTGCCATACTCGAGTGTCGACCCCACTCGATCTGTGTCAATAGAGGAAGTTGTGTATCTGCCATTTCCTCTTTTCACTCCCCAGTTCCTGATAGCCCTCTCTCACGCTCGACCACCAGCCATGGCCGTCTGGGCCGAAACTTATCAAAAGGTGCTTTTCCTGTGAACAGATAAAAAAGGAGTTCACTTCAGTGTTGAAAGAAACCAAGCGAGGATAGTAAGAATGAACGTCTGAACATAGCTGGACAAATAACTGACAATTAAAGCTAAAAGTTTAGATACTTATCTTTCAAATGATTGTTCATATTATCGCTTATAAATGACTGAATTAATCATATTTTTTTCATCGTTAAAAGCAGATCTAACAGTTTTTCTCTGCTAGTTGGCCACAATTTATGGCTTAACAAAAACCCAACTGAGGAAATTAAGAATGAGATCAGATGGATTTCCTTGATTCTCTGAGACTCCTGTGTTTGTCTCTGACCTTTTAAGCATATATTTTATTGGGTAATGTTTTGATTGTTTAAGCGCTTTGTGACCCTGGTCTAGAAAAGTGCTTTACAAATATAAACGACATACCTACTTGAAAAGTGAGCAAGATTCAGGTGATTATGTCCAAATACCCTTTTTTTGTAGAACAATACTAGACTTGGTTGATGGATCAGGCCCTGATGAAGTTACTACGTCATGAATAATGACAATATTTTTTTGAGTATGAATTGATCTAAAACTTTAAATTCCTGGAGAAATGATTAGCCATGAAAAAGCTGTGTCATGTGGACGATGTGTTTTAGAACAGAGACGCTGCGATGGTCTTGCCCTGGTAATCTGGTTAGGGTTGAGGCACCAGTGACTCATTGCTTATAACGTGTGCATGCACGCTGTTTTAGTGAAGCAACCGGCTCAAAATTCAATGTAAATGTCGCTTGTTGTTGTAGAAAATGTTTCGGAAATATTGTTTGCTTTGTGTAGCTTTCAGTTCTTTGTCGACTATCTCTCCATCTGCTCGCGTGGTGGGCCGTTTCACTGAGCACAGGAAAAAGGAAATTGATCAGGATCAGTTAAGTTTGCGACACTCACTGGTCGAGGCTTTTGCAATATCTCCCCCTGTAATAAGAGTTCGGTGTGAAACAGACGCACACATTGTCCTGCGATTTGGCAACATGCTTGTGTAGGATTAGAACAGAGTGCACAGTTGAATTAAATTATATTTAAGATAATAATAAACGGTGTATTGCTTGGGTAAGTCAGGAACGTAGGTTTGCTTTAGTAAAGGTCTGGAAAAAAAGGGGGAAAAACTCCTGAAATAGAAATGACGAACATAAATATGACAAAGGATGATGTATAAAATACATTTGAAAACCAGATAACCAAAAAACTCTGACGAGAGTGAAGGAGAATGGTACCGAAATTAGACATATTTGTATTTTCAACGCTAGCTAAAACTCTGGAAATCTTCCTCACTGAGTATTGAATGAATATAGTTTGAATTTAAACTGCAACTGTTGATTTAAGTGAATCTCAAAGTGATCCTTGACCTCTATTGTACTCATCAGTATGTGTCTGTTTGTACAAAACTCTCATTTCATTGAAATATTTACAGTAGAACATTAAAAAAAAAAAACACTTTGTTTTTCTGGATGTTAACTTGTTTACCATAACCACACCCACTCTGCTGTGATTGGTTGAACCTTGAGGTTTGTCATGAAACCCATAAGTCTCCACCTCCAAGCGACTCATTGTATAAACAAAGCTGGGGGGTGATTAGAGCTGGCTGGAGGCGTGAAGCCGTCGTTACGTCATAATGGATTCTCCTAACCCCTCATTCGCTGAGATTAAAGACTTTATAAAGTAATAATTTTAAAACTTGGCAATGATGAGGAAGTTCTTGGAGAGGAAGACTTCAATATTTGAAGCATGTGAGTGAGTCAGGAGAGTTTTCACATTAGTTCCCCTTTAATGAAAATGTGACATACTTGAATTTGAATGGGGGTCTTTGTCCCCTTGTGCACCCCTTCCCTTGACCAGATCTAGTCAGCAGTCTGTACGACGTTAGGATCAGGCGGACACAGACCATTTGTTCATGTAGATGGATCACTTGAAGGAATCTATAACAATGTAATTGTTTTTTAACTTGTGATTCCGATTGGGAAAAAGCAAAGAAAACCATAAGGGGACAATCTCTCGATGGTTCACATCAGAAGGAAAGACTTACAAATGGTTAATTCCATAGATTAAAATCCGAATAAGGTTTTTAATTCTTAATATTTTGCTTTCGTAAATCGGTTAAGAATGGTTTCACTTCAATATTGTATGCCAACATTTGAGTCCTTTATGAGACTTCTTTTAAACATAAAACAAGTTTCACATCATTTCTCACAGCGCCATGTGCGTGGGCGGTGGGGGGGGGATGTTGACCAGAAAAGGCATCCAGGGAGTGGGAGAGTAAGTTGTGAAACCACACGTCAGCACAGCGTCTCTTCAAACGTCCCCATCTTTGGCAGGAACTGCCTTTTGGTGATGCTAATGATAGCGGAGGCCGCTAACACCTGCAGATGCTAGTTCCTCTAGCGGCGGTGCCTTCCTCTCCGACATGTCTGAGCGTCTCTCTCTCTTTCTGTCTCCCCCGTTCCTCCCCTCCTGTAACGTAACCTCGCTCCTCTAGTTTCATGTCTCCTCTCTAACACTGATTGTTTAGGGCCGGACTAGATTTTCCTGTCTGCGCCTCTCTCTCGGCTTTATCTCGACGCCCACTTTCAGTTAACGTTACCTCACTTCTGCTCCATCTCAAAATTTTAAAAAACACATTTTCCACCCCCTGGTTTCCTTAGCTCATCTAAATCTCCGCACCTTTTTCCTCTTTCCGACCACTTTTCCAGCTCCCGCACATCCTCTGCTCAACACGTGGTGAATGCTTTTCTACACTTGCATTGACAAGTTTGATACAATAATTGAAAGGCTGGTTTAACTGTCTTGATGTAAAGTCTGGGCCGTGTAATTGTTGGCTAAAGTTCTGCCTCATGTCGACATTATTTAGGACTAATTTCCGTGTTTTGGTCAAAAACCTTATCCAAAGATGGAGCACCTCAACCTTTGAAAGTACTTAAAAATAAGTACAAAAGTCTGCAGTCCTGACACCACCGCCAGATTGAGCCCTAGATCCTAGCCTAGCCTAGCATAATCCATAACACACCACAAGAATAAAAATTAAATTTGAGAGACACTATACCCAAAATATTAATAGGAATAACAGTCCTTACAAATAAAATACAAAGTGCACGATGTAGTATCATTCTATTTGAGTTTGTGTGCGTTAAATTGATGATTTATGACACTGAATGCTATTCGTTTATTTAAGGCTGCTTTGGTTGTTCTGCATCTAAATGCAATTTTGTCAATTTCACTCCTTTAATTTCATCTCAATTTATTTTGTAGATGTGGAAAATACATGTTTGAGACTCATTAGTATTTTCTTATTTTGATGTATTATTAATTTGACTTTGTTTCCAGTCAATTTATTGGTTTAATTTTACAAGTTAGTGATGTTATTTTCATTTTTTGAGTCTTGTAAGTGTTAAAAAAAATGTAAGATAGTGTCCAAAACCTTAAAGCATCAGGTCCTTTTTTTTAAATGCCGCTTGTTTACTAGCATAATTAGCGTCTATGCTAGTGATACTATGTATTACTTTAGTTTACTTTATGAGACCATTTTTAAAACTATCAGAGGCTTTTTATAAACTCTACTCATAGAGCATTTATTGTAATAAAAGAAACAATATAGACAATTGTTTTTATTTATGTCATATTTAATTGTTGAAATTTTGGTTAGTAGTTTTGTCGTCACAGAAACGGAAGGTCGGTGTCAACCATTTGTTTTAGCCGAAGAAAAAAAGTAGTTTAATAAAAATAACTTGTAACATGTAAAAGTCTCCCTTAACTGTTGTGTGTGTCGAGTGGGGGGTTAGGGGGCCTTTGCTCTGCCTGCCAAATGAATAATGCAGTGAGCTCCTGGAACTCAAACCTACTGTGCGCATGCGTTCAAACACACACATTCACTCATATAATGCCCTGGTTGGATTAAGGACACACAAAGCCTGATGGAGAAGAAAATACACACACACACACAACAGTAATAGTTGAAGTAATTCACTAACTTAAACACTTCCTGGTTGACGACTGCGTGGATGTGGTTGGAGAAGGTGGAGTAACTTCTCAGTGAAGTTGTATTCGGAGAAGGCGTGGATGTGTCCGTATGTGTGTGTGTCAATATGTGCAAAATTGTTTGCGTGCACATTGAGTGTTTGCCGTCTTCATTTTTTTTTTTATTGCTTCCTGAGTTCCACGTCCACCCCGGAGTCCAGAATAGAAAACAAAATAGCTTCTTTTATTTTTTAAATGTAGGTATGTTTGGTGTGTAGGGGCAACAGTTTGTGCGTAATTGTGCATACATAGCTGCAGTGATTGTAGTGGGAGACGTTGAATAAAATAAAATGATGTGCATGCATTTTTTAATTTTTAATTTTTGTTTTAACAGTTGAGTATTTCGTTTTGAAACTGCCTGTTAGTTGTGTATTTAAAAACTCAAGAACAGTATTTAAGAAGTTCTGTCCAGAAGGAATTTACATTTATTGCATTTTTCGCACCGAACATGTCACCCTACTAACAAAAAAAAAAAAAAGCTTCTTGCAAAAAAAAACCTCTCCCACTACTTATAGCTGTCAGAAGTTGAAATTCTTTTGAGATAAAATAAATGGCAAACCTGATTTTTAACATACCACCACATGTACGTGACACAAATTATTATGTAATCTTATATTCTTTTCCACAATAGAATAACCAAACACGAAAATTAAAATACATTTTCATTTTATTTTCATTTATAAAACTTTTTTTTCATGTTCTATTATTTAAAAAGTAAAATGTAGATTAAATGTCATCCAGATTCAAAAATGGGTCCAAAAAGTCACTTTAAGTTGCTCATATTTAATTCTGCCCTTTTTCCATTCATTCCTATATGTAGTATGAACCTTCCCCTCACATATGGAAATACATCATAAACCATTTAAACTCTTTGACGGATCAAAAATCAATTGTACTACTATTAAAGACTTTTTTTTTTCTTCGCTGGTGTACTCAACTTTTTACTCGGAAAACAAATGACATCAGGTTTCGTCGAAGCGTTTCACCCTCTCCCTCACAGCCACAGTTTTCTGTGAAAGTAAAAAAAAAAGTCATAGTTTCCCCTTTAGCTGTTCGGCTTGATATAATTGAGGTGGACTAGGAAAACTTTGTGGAAAGAAGGAGACATAAAAACAACATTTTGGGTCTCGGGCAGCGACTTCACTCACACATTTGGACGATTTTCACAATATAAATGATGAACACTATAACCTTTGAGAAGTGAACAATAAATCTTTATGTGTAGCTTTGGTTGATCCGGCAGCTCTGGTTTTCCTGGCGGCCTTGCATGTGTCTTTTACTCTGGATGTGTGGACGCTGGTGGAGGAGTTTTGTTTCCATTTCCTCTGAAACGTCATTTTTAAAGGAAAAAAAAAACTTAAATCTTCTTTCTTGAATTGTATTCGCTGTAAACAATTACTCGGTTCAAACAAGGGTTTCACTTTGTAAGTCTGTGTGTTTTTATCAACACGTGATTCCACTGAACACTTGCTTTCTTAAGTCAATTGTAAGAATAATTCAAAGGAAACGATGCCATTTTCTGTGAGAGTCAGCAACTCGTAGATCTCGACTTCCTCCCCTTGAAAATCTACATTTGCCCCAAACCACATCGCCCTCGATTAACACAAGCGACAAATTACTAACATGCCGAGTTAAACTACACTAATGTTTATCCATAGCGCTCGGTGGAAACGCATCGTGGACATAATAGCAATTAACATTTTGAAATGTATCCTGAAGTTGGCACGACAATAGTTGGCAAAGAATCTCTGGTAGTTTATCAGTATAATTGACAGCCTCTCGTATGAAACCAAAAATATATCATTTTAATGATGATATTTTCAAATATATGGACTTAATTCTATACATCCCTTAAGTAACTTACTAAATAAATACAAACAGGGTTCAAACATTCATTGATCGAATATGATATATATTGGTGATATTGGTAGTTAGTTTGGTTAATGTGTGAGTTTTGGGGGCTACAATAATGACATCGGGGTGTTTTTTATAACATTCCCAGATGCTTTTCTGTAAAGACATCCAGTGATTTAATGAATGTCAAATCCAGTTGGTGTTATCATACTACCTACTATATATGGTCCGATCCATGAGGTTCCGAATCGACAATAAAATAATTCAAAAGCTGAATTTTTCATAGAAAATGCGTCAGAATTCATGTTGTGACGCAGTTTGTTGCGTGTAAAAGGACGTAGCCATGGCTACGTGTGTCCTTGTGACACCTCAGTGTTGCTTCACTTTGAGTGACAGGTCAATTACGATTCATTTAATCCATTTTTTTGTTTGGTTGCTGAAAATATTCAATCTTGCATCCTTTCCAGCTCAACCAGTTGGTCAAAACCCCTAAGGTTATTTATCATTCGCATGGTGCCGTGACCCCGGGTCACCCCTGGTGTGCATGTTGACCTCAGAGAGGTTCATACTGTGACGATTGGAAATCATTTGGAAAACGGGTCTTTAAGTTTGAGCAGAAAGAGTGGGTGTGTGGGTGGTATGAAGGGAGGAGTAGCGATCTGCGCCCTCTTCAGATACAACAGGAAAGCCGGTGGCTGGTGCAGATGCCAAAGAAACTTTCACCGTGAGAAGATTCTTTTTTCGAATCCAGAGAGGCGATGAAACATGCTTTTCTCCGGCGGCCTGTGCCCATGAGCGCAGGGAAGGTACGTCTCAACTGGAGGGTGAATAATAAGTTGGAAGAAATGTTTTGCGTGGGGGTGAAAGGGCGAGAGTTTCTCTAAGGACGTGGATAATTGTTGATTTTACTGAAGGTTATTTCGCTTCGGGTGGAGTTTGCCTTCTCGAAAAAAATGTCCTGGCACTGACGTCGCCACCGAACAGGTTAAATCCAACAATGGTGGGCGGAGGGTGGGATCAACATGCAAACTGTGCACATGTGTGTGTTTTCGTAAGGTGTGTGTGTCGTGGAGCAGGTTAGTCTGGTGACTGTACCATCGCCGGGCCCTCTGGGCACCTCATGAACGCTGTCATTGGATGGCTAGGGGGCTTTCAGTTGCTATGGGAGGGAGATGACTGGCAGGGCGGGGGGGGGGAGCCGGAGTTGTTTGTGGAAAATCTGGTCTGCTCAGGTGTGAGAGTGTGTGAGAGTAGTGTTTGCAGGTATATTGTGGACAGGGCGAGGTGCGAGCTTAGAGAGCTTAACAAGGAGCTGCTGGGTCTTATTACCAGGTGGACCAGGTCCTTACTCGCGAAAGCCAAAAATAAGGAACCTTTGAATTTCTGGTAAATGACGAATAAACCCCGCAAAAAATGTGGGGAAACCTAGCCGTTGAGTATTAAGTTAAGTTTTGATAAGCAGGAAGTGCGTCAAAGTTTTTTTTTAAGGGTGGAACACAAAGAGAATTTCGGTCATAATGGAAACACGTTCTTTTCCTTGAAGTTACCATGACAGATAATATTGATTTAAGCTTCAATTAGGAAGGTTTTACTTTTTGTTTAGAAGTTGTTTATTTAAGATATCTTGGACATGACTATCTACTCAGACTTCTGTGGAAATAAATATAATCTTACGTACTTCCTGGGTCAGTTCTGGGAGATACTGAACTAGAAACACTATATTTAAAAAATATATAGTTCACCCTGAAAAATAAATTGATTTGACCATAATCTCTAATCCAAAGTGACCAAAGTTAAGAGTATAGGTACTTGTTTGGACTCCTTAATCTTATAGCGCTTTCCTTTAGCTCAGCTCTTTCTTCGTGGAAAGCAAAAGGTTTATGTGTTGGAAAAACCTGTTACTATAGATAGATTTTTATTTGGAGATATTCCAGGCATTTCTATCTAATTTAATGACAGTTGTATTACTATACTCTGACAACTTTACTTTTTCATTAGCAATACTGACTCTGAGAAGTGTGTATATTAAAGGTAGCTTTAAGATTCTTAATACATTTTACTGAAATCCCACACAAAAAAAGATTGTTTTGTACTCGATTGTTTACAAAATGTCATGTGTTTTCTCAGTTATTCAACCATTAGTACCGTTCTTCTCTCTGTCCCTCACCTCCCCCTCACTTCCTCTCCTGACTTTGTCTTTATGTCACTCGCTGACAATCTTCCAAAAGGTATTTTGATCCAAACCAGCTAATGCTATCAAGAGAATTAACCTACTGCCCTGCAGTTACGGCACCAACATTGCATAATCCTGTGTCCTTTCCGTATCATCGCCATCGATCCCCCGCTGTAATGATTATGCCGCACTGTTCTATATTCAACCCTCCTGCAGCTCTTTGTCCCTGCCATGCTTCCACCTCCATCACCTCATCAGTTAGTAATCTGGGGTGAAAATACTTTGGGATTGGCAGAGGATGAGTGGGAGCAAAGAGTCTACTAAGCCTGAATTAAACTGCTCCTCACGTGAAGAGCTCCTTTGTGGAATCATGGCTTATTTTAGGAAATGACAGAACTCCTTTCAATAAACTGGAAATGATCATATTTACGGGACAAAACGGGAGACTTAAATATACTAGTTAAGTTCCTTTGCATTATTTATGAAGCAGGGGTTTTACCTCGCAGCATCACCGCAGTTCAACTTCCCTGGTTCCGCTTTTCATGCATGTTTGTTTAGCACTCGGTACTGCATTTTTGTTACTACTAATTTTACTTGTACTTTTACTACTAATTATCTATGTTGTCTTGGCCTTTTTGAGTTTTTTAATTTTTATGTATTTTTAACTGTGTATTGCTTTGGATTGTCGAAAGCGCTTTGTGTTCCTGGTCTAGAAATATGCTTTACAAATAACAAATACTTACTTACTTCTACTTCTACTACTAATCCTTCTACCACTTCTACCACTTCTACTACTAATTTTAATGATTATACTACTAATTCTACTTGTACTTTTACTACTACCGTAATTCTACTTATACTTCTACTACTAATTCTTCAACCACTTCTACTACTAGTTTTAATAATTCTACTACTAATTCTACTTCTACTTTTACTACTAATACTACTTATACTTCTACTACTAATACTTCAACCACTTCTACTACTAGTTTTAATACTTATACTGCTAATTATACAACTAATTCTACTGCTGCTTCTACTACTTGTACTTATACTACTAATTCTACTTATACTTCTAGTAATAATTCTTCAAGCACTTATACTACTAGTTTTAATACTTTTACTACTAATTCTACTACTGCTTCTACTATTTGTACTTATACCACTAATTCTACTTATACTTTTGCTACTTATTCTACTCCCACCACTACTATTTATTCTACTTCTACAACTGCTTCTACTAATTCTACTTATACTACTAATCTACTTATACTTTTACTACTAATTCGACTTATACTTCTGCTACTAATTCTACTACTGTTTTTTTCTTCTTCTCCCAACCTTTTCCTTTTTTCTTTCGTTTATTTCAACGTTTTCACATCAGTCTTTGTTCTTTATTCCATCATTTCAACTGTTTCTACACATTTTTACTTTGAATACAAATTCAATACTTTCAAGCATTTCAGTTTACAGGTTCAGCAGGTTCAACATTCACACTGCATTTTCTTCTGTAAATAATAATAATAATCTCTATTTATATAGCGCCTTTCTAGACCAGGAAATGCAAATGTTCTAGTTGAATATACTGTTTTAAGATGAAGTCGATATAAATCTCATTCTCATTGTTCACACTGTTGCAAACAGTCAAGTAGTTTGAACAGCAGATCCACTTCAACTCAACTAAAGAACTTCGTGTCATGCACTTATTACCGCACCCACCTTACATATGGTGCCAACAAAAACCATCAACTCCCATGATGCCTTTGATATAGTGACGGCTCATTGGTCGCTTCGAGACTGTTTTTTAAATGCTACCTCTACGTTGTTATGTCACAAGTGATTGACAGCTGTGATTTTAAACAAGTCACATTTTGTTTAATGTGGGGAGGTTCAGTATTTTATTTAATTTTTGAAATATTTCCTGTCCGTCATGTATGTCTTTAACCCCCTGTATCATTTGGGGACATTTTTTTTTAATTAATAGATTAGAAAATGTCGACTAATGAACAATCCGGGGCCACATTTGTGATAATGTTTTATACATTTAGACTGGAGTCCACTCACTATCATTTTGTCTGTTCTAAAGGTGGCGATGTCTCCCGGCGAGGACGGTCTGATCGGGATCCCCTTCCCAGAGCACAGCAATGAGCTGCTGTGTCACCTCAACGACCAGAGAAGGACGGGTCTCCTCTGCGACCTCACGCTGACCTCCCACGGAGCACGATACCCGACTCACCGCTCGGTCATGGCCGCCGTCAGCCTCTACTTCCGGAGGCTGTTCGGGGAGGAGGCCGGAGACGAGGGCGGAGGAGGATTCAGCGTGTGTCAGCTGGACTGTGTCGCCCCGGACGCCCTGGACGCCCTCTTGGAATTCGCTTACACTGCAACCCTCACCATTCCCAGCTCTGGAATGAGGGACGTCCTCAGAGGAGCCCAGCTTCTGGGCATCCAGTGCGTGGCGGATGCGTGCCGGGACATCCTGGGGGAGACGGCCGAGGCCGAGGCCGAGACCCTGGAGCAGCGGAGACACGAACACGTGACGACTCCCGATTGGAGGGCGAGCCAAAACGGAGGGGGGAAAGCTTCTAGAAGAAAAACCGACAGGAAGAGGTTGAGGAAAGTGGGCTCGCACAACATCAACTCCTCGGCTTTGAATCTGTCGTCGGCGTCGCCTTTCTCGTACATGTCGCCGTCCTCCGGCAGCGTTCACTCCCTGACCTCCACCCAACCCCCCAGCCCGGAACAAGAGGATCTCTGCGCCAAACCCCGGCAGAACGGAGACCCTCAGCTCATCAGAGAGCCGGGCAGGGGCGCCGCCGTCAACGGTGGGTTGCAGCACTGGCTGAACGACCGCCCTCGCATCGCCCAGCCTCCCCCGGCGTCCATGTCTCACGGGAAGATCTCCGAGGACGAGCTGGAGGGGTTCGGCGCCGACGAGATGATCATGGGGAACATCCCGGTATCAACCGCTGTGTCTGAGCGAGAGGATGCTGCACCTTCGGTGGGGAGGAAGAGGAAATCTCAAACACCTCAGCAGTGTCCCGTCTGCCAGAAGATCATCCACGGGGCCGGGAAGCTACCTCGACACATGAGGACCCACACCGGAGAGAAACCCTTCCAGTGCACGGCCTGTGGGGTCCGCTTTACCCGGTAAAGAACCCTTTGATGTGCACACCTGATAAGACACTGCATGCACAACTAAAACGCACATGGTTGATCTCACCATTAAAAAAACACAAATGAATCTATGAATACAATTTAATACCTTAAGGATGGATGGAAAACCTCAATGGAAATCCTGCCATAGGCTAGCACCAGGATTAGCCAGGTCTTTTCTGGTTTAACGGTTTAGCATTTTACTTTTGTCTGTTTCTTGGCACTAAAAGAAACTCAAAACATTGGCTGAATTCACTTAAGACAGGGGTGTCAAAATGTTTTAGTACTTTTGGTCACGGGCAGGTCAAATTTCAACTTAAAAAACTGTCTTTAACAGTATATTTTCCCCCTTAAATTCCTATCAATCTCCATTAAACTGTTATTGGACGTCTCTTTTGACGTTGATTAACTCTGTTTCTTAGCGACGCTTAAAGAAGATCTAAATTCTAACTTCACTCATTTTCTACTCTCATGTCGACTAAGAGTTGGGATTATTTTGAGAGTAATCGGTTCCTTTTTAGAGTTATAGACAAAAATGTTTGTTCATTTTAATGTACCGACTGACGCTCGGTTGTCTTTGTCTTCATCTTCGTCCAAAAAAAACACTGCTCGACTGTTATGTCCATCTTGTATTATAGTCTGGGATCTTCTGCTAAAAACAAGTGTAAAATAAAGACTTGTTTCATTTTTTCCGGAACAATTGTTCTGGTCGAAGCATCAATGCAAGAGGAACGTTACAGACGAGCAGTATATCTTTTTGGAAGAAGGTCAAGACGAAGACAACTGAGAGGCCACATGGACTTACAATTATTAATAATATTACTCTAAAAAGGAACACATTACTGTGAAAGCAAGTAGGAAGTATTTTCTACCACTTTAATCACCGGCATCTTTTTAGGTCACAACAGAAAGATCTTCTTTGATCTTTGGCCAGTCATGCATAAATTGCGTGGAGGCCGGGGTTTGACACATTTGACTTCGGAGATCTTGACCTTTTGTCAACCAACCACCAGAACGATAGATAGATAAGATGCAAAACCTTGTCACCTCTGCTCGTACCATAATGTATTCTGTTGCCTTCAAGACTAAATGTTCGACATGACTTTGTGAGTTAAAATCCTGATACTGACAAAGATCCTCTCTTGACAGGAATGATAAGCTGAAGATCCACATGAGAAAGCATACGGGCGAGCGTCCCTACCCCTGCCCGCACTGCACCGCCCGCTTCCTGCACTCGTACGACCTCAAGAACCATTTGTCCCTCCACAGCGGCGCCCGGCCCTACGAGTGCCAGCTGTGCCACAAGGCGTTCGCCCGCGAGGACCACCTGCAGCGCCACCGCAAGGGCCACAGCTGCCTGGAGATGGGAACGCGTCAGCCCAAAAACGAACCCGAGTCCGGGGACGAGGGAGGCGTCGACCAGCGGTCGAGCCCCCCGGAGTCCTCGTCCATATCGGCCCGCTCGTCCATGTTCCGCCCGCAGGCCCTGCTGGACGGCGGCGGTTCCGACGCCGTCCACTCGATGATCTTTCACGGAGACACGGAGAGGGAACGATCTCTCAGCCTGCTCGCCCATCTCGGCGCCCACAGGCTGGTCAACTACCCCGAGCTCTTCGTACGAGGCCTGGATCTGTCGGCCGGAAGGGAGCGAGAAAACCGAGGCGGTCTTCATCTGCAGCACCACAGGTGGACGGAGGAGGAAAGTGCAGCCAATAAGGCTGAAGAGGACGAGAAATGACAGGCGTCTGTGCTTCAGTGTGGTAGATGATCCACGGTAAAAAAAATTCTCAGGTGGCTGGACTCAATATTGTGTGCTGCTCATATATTCATAGCTCTTTCAAGGGTCTGAAATAATAACCAAAAAAACGGGTTTAGGAATCTTCTAAATATTGTCAGCTGTTTTTTGTCTTTTAAAGATCTTGTGATTTTTTGTGTTTTTATTGTCGTTCTATGCAGGACATGAATGTTTTTTTGTTGTGGTTTCTGGGTGCTTCTCACTATGCAACTTACGATCCAGAGCCGCGAGACTTCTTGATGCTCCTGCTGTCCTCTGGTGGTCGTCACCGGAATTACAATCATTTAGCACTGAAGGCAACGACGCTCTCTTGTCGACGATCTGAATGAAAAGTCTTGAGCTTGAGATGGTTGGAAGTCAGTTTCAGCCAAAGTTGGGGTTTGAATATAAGCATCACCCCCATGTGTTGAATCCCCTGAAAAAAGCATTTGTTTTTGGAACAAACATTCCAGTTTTCAGCACATTCTAAGAGGAACCTCTTAGCAAGGCGCGAGATAAGAGAAGCCCCGTTTATTGTATTTATTTATTTATTGTTATTTATTGTGGCTTTTCTGCTGTTTGGAACAACAAAAAAGTGGTTGGGCCCCCGTGTGCTCTTCCAATCCAAAGAGGCTCGATCGTGCTAAAGTTTTGTGTCTTCAAAAATAACCAAAGTTCTAAATTGCATTCTCGAAATGCAGTCTTTGCACATGTCCTTCCAGAAACATTCCTTCCCAATAGAAAGAGGAGAAGCAGAAAAAGAAAAAAAAGAAATCTTAAAATGTAGCAACAACATGATTGTTTATTGTTAGCCGCGATGCTACGTCTGAAGGGGCCAATGATTCGTTTTGTTATTTCCAGTCGAACACGCGGCTCTGCAGTGGCTCGAGATGAAATCGGTAATCAATGTGACAGCAGCTTCTTTTTTTTTGTCCTATTATTTTTACTTTTCTCGGCCAGATCGTGCCGTAGCAGGTCCCGGCATGTATGTGCACTATGAGCTTTTCCCTCTGTGTCATTTATATTTTTCTCTAAATTTTTTGTTGCACTATGACATCTGAGAGGCCTTTTTTTTTTGTCTCTCTGTCTTCAAACGGCTTTTCAACTCCCTCTGTACATTCTCGACATCGTGACGAAGATATGTCGCCACTGAGATCACAAAGAGTCCCAACACTCCTGCATATATACGTTCAGAGATATATTTAAGTATATTTATTGAAATGAAGATGCCTTAGATTAACGTGTGTGTGCGTTTGTGTGATGCAAATATTCTCAGGATTCAGCATTTAATGATGTAAATGAGGTCGACGAGGGACTTTTTCCAAGAACTTTTTCGTCAAAGATTCAATCCTCGGATCGATGGTTGTTTTTGTGTGCATGACTGGGAGAGTGACGTCACAGCAGCTGTGAAGTGAATGTTTTGTTTGGCTCTATGGTGAAGGGACATGGGGGGGACACCCCACAATCAGGGATACATTTTTTTTCTTTCAGTTTTTTTTTTTTAGACTTTCTCAGATATAAATCAATTTCCCATCATTTTGTTTCAGCTCAAATAAAAAAAATAAGAAATACAAAAATGTTTCTGTCAATCTTTGTTAAAATTCCAGGTAACGGTTCTAAAAAAAATGGTGGATTCTTTAGAACTTTCTTTTAGAGCTCTCGGGTCGAGCTAAGAAGGTAAAACGCCCCCCAAAGAACGGACCTAATAAAATCCTGTGATAAATTGATTAAATATTTAATCCTGTAAATATGTTGAACCGCGTCATAGATCAAGGTTTCAACAACGATGAACTTTCAGCACAAACATCAGAAATGATAATATTGGTTCAGGTCACATGATGCAATTTGTCCAATCAGGAAGCTAGGATCTACAGACGCTATGATTTGTTCTTTTGCGTTAACTAGTCACATGACTAAGACTAAACTAGCAACGTCAAGGGCAGCCAATAAAGAAATAAAAACGTTTAGACTTTTCACTTTGACTGTCGAGACATTGGATCCACTGACGGAGGCGTGTGTTCTGGTGAGTCATGGTCTTCTTTAATCTGCAGAAAATACTGAATAACATTTTTAATGATTGTGTAAAATACATGGAGATTCCAATCATAAGTTCGAGTGAAGATATGGTGTGTAATTCATTTTATGAATTTAAATGTAAACATATCTAATCAATCTTTGATATTTTATATACTTTTGCATTTTTTTGTTGTCCCTTTTCGTCCAGGCTCAAAAGAAGGGCAGATTGGAGGCGACTAGTAAAAAAAAAACAGCAGATGGTTCAAATGAGTTGAAGATCTCATCAGGATTATGAGGTACAGGTGGAGCAGGAGTTTCCAAGGAAATGAGGTGGAGCTTCATGAACAAGTGATGGCAGCTGCGTGGTTGTTGTTTCTTTCAAACTGTTATGTGACACAACTTCGTGAGAAGCAAACACTGACCAACATCTTTAAGACTTCTAAGCTTAGACTTATTTAAGACCTCTTTTATGTCTACTAGACGTCTATTAGTTGTCTTGTTTGAGCCTAATAAACGTTATTATTGTTCACAACACAGGCTATAAAAGTTTCTGATTCCGATATTGGCACTGATATACTTCAACAGCTTGCAATTACACTGTTCTAACAGTGGGGGGCGCCAAAAGCAGAGCACACCCGTGTGTCTCTTTGAATTCTCTCAGAAGACGTCCTCTAAAAGATGTCTAAGCTTAGATGTCTAAAAGACATCTTTATATAGATGTCTTTTAGACATTCTACAGTTTATTTAAGTCCAATATTTGGACACCAGTTGAGCAACTTAGTTATTGTTTTGGGTCAATACTATTTAAAGAATGCAATCGTTGAGGTTGATATGAGGTTTGAATTTAGACGTCTAAATCCAAACTACACTTTAAAAATCGATAAATGACTTTTAAACTTGATTTGATTCAACATTTGCCCATGATTCATTCACCTTGTGTTTGTGTTTTATTAAATATTTATTGATAACGTTATATCTAGATTTGGTCTTAAGTACAAACCGAGCTGAGCAGCCTGAGCTTAAACAAGACGTCTAAAGGCAAAACAGGAATTAAAGCAGCACAAAGTAAGATTGAACCAATGTGTTTCTAGCTCCACCCAGTGTTATAAATGTGTAATTGTAATGGCGTTTTTCTTGTATCTTTTAAGACCCACTCCGAAGAGAATAAAAAACACGATAAGACAGAAACAAACTTGACTTTATTTTTAAAGCTGATTTACTACACAACAAGTCAAATATCAAGTGTACAAAAAGACCAGCTGCGGATGATTGGACTTGAAATAGGAAAGAAGTTCAATAGTAAGAAATTAAAACCTTAAGTCCTGAAGTCTTCAAACCACCAGCGAACAAAAATCTCTTCCATTGATCCAAACGTTCTTTTCAACGAGTCTTTTAAATAAATCCAAGAACCAGGCTCACACTCAGTGTTTTATCTGTGTGGGTTCAGGGTGCCATCCAGAACGGCATTGGCGGCTGTTGTTGTGGCTGTGATTTTGGACGAAGGGACGGGGGAGGAGGACAGCGATACCCTGGGGTCCAACCGGACACTGTGGACGTAGGGGGGGCCACCAGGGGGTTACCTGGCGCCGAGACTCGAGTCGCAGAGTTGTCTTCCTCTTCGTCGGACGAGTCTCCGCTGTACGCTACCAAACCTGTTCTGGCTCTCTTGACTGCGGGCTCTGAAAGACGTGGACACCAGAAACAAAAGACAAGACCAGCATATGCACAACAAGGGTTATTGAAACAACACCAGGGGGTGGGAAACAAAAACAAAAAGAAGTTAAATTGCGGGCGCGGGGGATGGACGAGCATCCGACAGCAGCCAGCGGATTGGATGAGGGAACAGGGAGGCCCGTCCAGGTCCAGCATCAT
The DNA here is from genome assembly GCF_982586985.1 of Callionymus lyra. Taxonomy (NCBI): domain Eukaryota; kingdom Metazoa; phylum Chordata; class Actinopteri; order Syngnathiformes; family Callionymidae; genus Callionymus; species Callionymus lyra. Next base: position 13,807,843 of record NC_141834.1, read on the forward strand.
CCCAAAGACACATGGAAGAGAAGAAAAACACAGAGGAAAAGAGAAAAACACAAAAACAGGAGAGGGTCTCGTTAGTGGGAATAACAAACACTGGTCACTCCAGACTGATCACAGAGAGAATCTTCAACTTCAAAACAATTCTAACAACATTTCACTTTCAGAGCAGAAAACTAGTCCCGTGGCCCAATAGACGTCCAGCTCTGTACACACTGTGGAAACAGACTCATGGATCCACATTACAGTGAACTTACCCACAGGACTTTGCTGCACCGTCCTTTCTTCGGGCATCATCTTGGGTCTCACGCCGTTCACCGTCGACATCGCAGGAGGAGGCATCAGTTGCCGACTGCAGAAGACGACATCGTCGTCATCTTCGGTGAGAAACACTTTCATCTTGTCTTCTTCGTTACCTGTTCCTCTCACTCTGTGGGCCGGAGGAACTCTGTGGTGGGGGTCTACTTGTCTCCTGGCTGCCCGCTGAGAAGCCTGCACCTAAATTAGTCATATGAATGGGTCCATGCTATGAGCAGAAAAACACACAGTTGCCATTAGCAGACATCCTCGTCTAGACCCTCACCTGCCTCCTAATAACTGTCCTGCTTTCAAATGTACGTTCTTTCCTCCTTTATTGGGGGGTTACCCTCTAAAAACCCCTGCATTATTTGAAATCTAAGAAGTAATTCCCATTTAATGTATCACTATTTAAATACATGCCTCATAATCCCTTCCTTGAGCCCTTTATAAACCAAACTGTCATCTATATTTTCCACTTCCTCACACAGTTTACACACCATTTAAAACCTACATCCTTCCTTTTAACATACACTTATTAACTATTGAGACATGTAGATGAACAAAAGACAAGGTTTAAACTAATCATATTTATTTGAACTTGAAAACTCAACATTGAAACTGTGACCCAACGGCTTCCATAATGCTTTGCCGCCCAGCCAACCAATCACACAAGATTTGTGGTCGTGTTGAAGTTTAACCGGTGTTTAAAAAATGTCATCCGTTTTAAACTGCCTCACTGCAGGTTGCAACAGTATATTTAAAACGGTGGTATATTTCAGAAAATGTACTTTACCTTTTAACCCTTGTGTTGTCTCTGGGTCAAGGTGACCCGGAGGCCCGAAAATAAATTCACCTTGACTCAGAGACAACGCAAGGGATACAATAAACACTTTGGTTTTCGGGCCTCCGGGTCACTTTTACCCAGAGTCAACATGGAGGTTAAAGGAAGATGCCCAAGAATCAAGCATCATGTGATCTGAGGTAACATCCTAACCAGATAATCAGTACATTTAATTATTTTTCTTAAGTTTCAAGAAGATCTTCAAGGGATTTCCCTCAACTGTTCCTTCATCCAGGTGTTGTGCTAAATTCAAATGTTGTTCTTATACCTGGTGGTGGACAAGAGAGCGGAAGCTTCAACCTTTAGAAGTTGTGATTACCTGATATCCCAGCAGGCCGCTGTCCCTCTCGTCCGGCACCTCCTCTGTGAAACGTCGTTTCTGGGGCGCGATGACTGGACCAGCAGGAGGCGGAGGAGCTTTGGGCAGAGCTACGACTGGTGGAGCGAACTGGACCGGAGGAAGAGTCTGCAGGTACGACATGTTTCCATCAAGCAACTGGTAGAACTTTGAACATCATCACAGGTTTATTGAAATTAATTCAGTCAAATTTAATTTTAATTAAATCAAATGTTAAAACATTTAATGTAATTATTTAAATGTTGTTGTTTTTTTAAGCATATGATCTTTTTTTGTAATATTTGAATTCAATCATTTCTATAATAAAAGATTGAATTATTTTTTAATTATTATTAAAAAGAACCAAATACAATGTATCTCAGTACTGGGGCAATTATTTGATTTATTGTGATAATATAAGAACTAGGATGTATTTGTGGTATAGTCGAGTATTTGACTCTGATTTTTGCATGTTAATTAAAAAAAGAATAAAACAATTGAATTATTTTATTTTACAAACACCATAAAAAAAAAGATTATATATATATATATATATATATATATATATATATATCTGAAAGATTAAAACTAATTATTAAAAAAAAAAAAAAGGAATAGACTGTGACAATGCCGTTTAATATTAAATGTATTATTATATTTAAAAAAAATAATTAATGCTTAATGCATTTGAAATGTTAAATTCTGTCATTCAATATTCTTATGAAAATAGTCCATCATCCATCCATCCACTGCAATAGTAACACAAAATTTGAATTTAATTTATATTAAATGAGCTTCACATATTGACTCATACCTGAGGAACAGGAGCTGGATTTAGAACGGGAACTGGAGCAGGTGGTGGCGCTGGAAGAGGTGGGAACTGAGGAAGAGTAACAGGGGGTGCAGCAGGAGGCAAAGGAGGAGGTACGGAGTACAGCGTAGGTACAGGTAGTGGTTGAGGTAGTGGTTGTGGTTGAGCTACAGGCATGGAGTAGCCCGGTTGGAACCCTGCAGGAGGATAGTATGGCGGCTGAGGGGGCATCCCATTCACCACGGGAGGCTGTGGGAACCCTGGAACACCAACAGAATATCGTTTAATAACAGCTTAGGATTCAATTTCAAGGCATGATGTCAATACCTTGTTGCGTTGGCATCATCGTGCTCATGTGGCTGAGGAAGCGAGAATATTCCGCATGGACCTGACGCAGAAGGACAGTCACTTTTTTTAATTTTCTATTTTATTTAATCCATTGTCAAACATAAACACCAGACAAACTCACAGTTTGAAGCAGGTTCTCACACAAGGTTTTAGCAGCAGCGAGGCCTTCGGGTTTAGGATGACTGTGAAAAGGAAATGATTGCAAGAGTTTTGATTGTAATTCACAGTCAACTTAAATAATCAATGTGTTTTGAAAAATGTATCAAAGACTTTTTACATAAAGGGAAACATCCACCTGATATAGATGTACATGGGTTCGAAGGCCTCTCGTCCAGACGTGGGCTCCAAACAACCTGATCCTTTCCCTCTGAGGAAAACTTTGGCTCCAGTTTCTGCCTGAATGTGTTGCAAGTACGAGCACGCCGGACCCTCGACTCGCTCTTTCACCGCGAAGCCTGGTATCGCATGCTCCAGTCCGACAAACAGCTTGTCTTGGACATAATGCATCTGTGTAGCAGAAAAATAATTAAATAATGTATTTATATTATATTTTGTTTGTGTAAAAAATGTTCTTTACTCAACCAAAAAACATTCAAACCACCACAACTTTTGCTTACCCCGGATTGAAAGTGCGGTTTGTGGTGGGTCATGGGTGGCATTGATGGTGGAGGTTGGTTGTGTTGCTGGTAGGCCGTGACAGGAGCCCCGCTCGAGGTTAGAGACGAAGATGTAGACGAGGCCGTTGCCGCTTTCACGACACCATTTGTGATTATCTCCTTAATTCTATTCACCGCCCCTGAGTAAAAAGGAAACATAACATGAATATAATAATGTTGTACATTTTTTAAACTGATGACTTACTGTCCACCAGCTCCCGTGTTTGTCCTTGAACATGCAGGTACAAAGGTCGATCCCTGCAGAGCACAGACAAAGGATTGTAATAAAAAACATATTGATAAAAATAATCAGGAATTACCCTGGTAAACATTTCCCCTTCTCCTCCGCAGTCATGTAACGACCTCGTGTTGAGACGGCTGCACCGCTCACTCTACTGATCTGCAAAAATAATAATCGCAATCAAAACTTGGATACGATTAAAAATAAAACTTATATTAAAATGAAAGAAAACCTCATCTTGCGTCTGCCCACGTGTCAGGAGATTCCGGCAGGTGATTGGAACGTCATTGATCTCAACCTCGGCAACCACCAGGTCGTCTTTTGCTTTACTAGGAAGTGACGGCTTCCCAACACTGATTAACTGGAGGACATAATGTTTGCGTTATTGCTCTTTCGCTGTAACATTGAACTTTAATTTAACTTGCAAGAATATTGTAAAATACCTTCTCTGATGGTCCCATGGTGCAGATCTGAGAGGGCTTTAGTTTACCTTTGGCAACCAACATGGCATTAATCTTAGCAGCCACTGCCGCGGCAGCATCCAGTGCCCCAGTAGGGGCAGCCTCCGCCTCCCCCATCCCACCAGATCCAGGACCTGGCTGGTCCCATTTGCTACGGCGACTATGACACAAATGTGAACATGTTAAATATTGTCTATTTTTTTAAACCCAACTCACTGTACATATACTTAAATCATCCAGTGGTTCAGCACGAATTTATTTGGAAATTTAAACATCTGTAATATTTTATTAAGCCCAAATGGAACTGGGAAATTCATGAAGAATGCAAGTGAAACTGGATGTCATGGTTATGCTAAAGGAATGTCTTAGGTTTTGCAACAAAAAAAGGTTCAAAAGCAAAAAGTCTCTATTTAATAATAGTTCTCATTGTAAATGAGTTCAGACTATAAATATACATAAAAACATATTAAGTTAAAAATGGAATTCTCAAATAACAAAGCACATAAAACATTTAATAAGACAACACGATCTACTACAGTTTCAGATTCACCGAACCATTCGTTTTTTTAATCGTAAACGTCTTCGTGTCTAAGAGATAAGTCGCTTCACTCGCCAGCGTGCACAAAAACAACAAACCACGATTACGTAAACAGGCTAACGCTAGCTAGCTAGCAACGGATAACAAAAAAGAACCACGTATAACGGCCTCATAATGCGCTTACCCGCCGTTCTGGTTCCCACAGTAGGACATTAATAACCAGTCGAGCTTTATTAAGTTTATTTCTGGTTCACTAATACGTCAGAAATCGCCCGGTTGTCTCCAGCTTCGTGTCAATAAAGCTTCACGGTGCCGCTACCAACATCCTCCGCTGTTTCCGGTTCCTGTTGGAGTCATTTCACCACTAGATGTCACTATAGACTAAGTTGAAAAATGTCAATTCAAATCTTCAATTTCTTCCGAATTAATTTCACCACCGTTTTAAAATACTTAATGTTGATCCTATTTATTACCTCTTTTCAGTCCTCATTAAACAAAGTGAGTTTCCGGCGGAAATGTAAACCTTTTCCAAAATGGCACAGGTGGCGATGAACAGGTGGGACTTTATTTATACGTTGTAAAAACGTGTATTTGTTTTTTTGAAGTAAAATGTTTTTGTGGCGCAACGGAAGGACGTCCAGTAAACTTAATCCAAACTTAAACAAAATGGAGGTCATTTTAACTTGTATATAACGATAACTTGGACATTTATTTAATTTAAACACAAAGATTAAATGCAAACTGCAAACGAGATTTAAATATTTAACTCACATTGGTTACTTTAAACGGCTTAAGAAACGTTAAGATTAGTTTCCACTGTAAACATTTGGAAATGTCAACTTTCTGATAGTGGATTGGATATCCCGGTCATTGGTTCTTAAGTTCTGGATCTCTGAGACTTGTCCTGACAGGTACAGGTGTTCAGTTTCTCACCACCCAGGATCTCAGAGACGGCCAAGCGGTGCAGGTTACCCTGGAAGGTGAGACTGCGGTGTGGGCCACCTAGCTATACATATACAGCTTTAGATTTATTGTGTTTTCACTGGCACAGTTTTTTTTTGGTACATGCTTTTCCTTGATTTTCTGGAACTTCTGTGTTGTTCTCGGTGTTATCTCGATTAAGCGCTTTGTGACCCTGGTCTAAAAAAGCACTTTATAGATATAAATTACTTACTTACTTACAGTTTACAAGCACATTAAAACCAAAAAGTGAATGCGACTATGTGAATTAAATTACATAGTAAAATGAAAAGTGATAAATAACACATACCTTTCCCATATATATACGTATATATATATATATATATTTCTGATTTTAGAATTTTGTATTTTCTTGTGTTCAAAAACCATGACTTTAGACATTGTCAAAAAGTATTTATTTCAAGCTATAGCTCTGGCTCGTGGTATAAACAAATGAACAGAACAGAAATTAACTTTTTGAAGACAAAACTAACCCTTTTTATGTTTTAAATGTCTGTTTTGAATTGTGTAAAATGAAAAACAATGGATTGTGAAATACGAAAACAAGATGCTTCCATTTTATTCATGTTTTTGAGGAATATGTCTTTTTATTTAGCAAAATAATCAACTGACGATAAACAGACAGTATGTTGGTTTTCTAGAGCTAAATATAAAACCAAAACAAAATGTTGCGCAACATTTTTTTGTTTTGCTTTCAAAAATTATTTGTGAACTTTTTCAGTAAAAGTCAAATTGCCATGCTGACACTCAACTGGCAGGGTGGCCTCCAGAAGCAAATTCTTATAGACATTGGGGTATTTTAGCTGATTTTTTTCCCCCTGAACTTCTTTGATTTAAATATGATAACAATTTAGTTGTTGTGTGGTTTCACTGTGGACGTGTCCAACAAGTTCTTTTTCGTGTTCTCTGTTCCTTTTCAACTATATTATCAATCATAATTTACCATGCTGGATCTGAGATTTTACAAAGATAGATTCCTTTGCTCTGGCCACACTCGTAGAAACTTGAAATGGAGGGCCCTAGAATATCATCTCACACGCCAGTGGGCTGTACATTTGAGAGCCCTAGTGTACAAACACCTTATTTGCTTGGCTCTGTATTCACCTCACATGTGTAGAGTTTCCCCATGAGTGAATATACTTCAACAATATCACACTAATCAATACAATACACAACCAACAGTATGATTTGTTGCAATATATTGTGATACTGTAGAAAGGAGGATATATTTGTAGTGTTTTTTGAGTGCTTGCGTTGCAGAATTTACGGACAACATGACTCTTGACAAAGCTGTAACTGAGTCGACTGTATCCTCCTGTCCTTAGTCCTCACTGAGATCTCACTGGATTCAGTTGTTCCTTTAGCTGTGGAAAACTTAACGTAAGAAGTTTAAACGCAACACAAAAATGATCAAACGCTGTGAATATTTGTATGTTATTGTAAATAAAATATTACATATGTTGTTGAGAAATAACTTCATTTGAATAGAAAGATAGATAGATGGGTAGATAGATGGATAGATAGATGGGTAGATAGATGGGTAAATGGATGGATAGATGGATAGATAGATGGATAGGTAGAAAGGTGGATGGATGGATAGGTAGATGGATGGATGGATAGATAGATGGGTAGATAGATGGGTAAATGGATGGATAGATGGATAGGTAGATAGATGGATAGATAGATGGATAGGTAGAAAGGTGGATGGATGGATAGGTAGATGGATGGATGGATAGATAGATGGGTAGATAGATGGAAATTCTGTTGCACAGCAGCAATGAAATGTTAATTATTATAAGTAATTATTATTTATTAAAATACTGAGGATAAAATGATTTAAGTCTTAAATACTTTTTTTTTTAAAGAAAAAATAATATATACATATTTATTTATATATACAGTGCCTTGCGAAAGTATTCGGCCCCCTTGAACCTTTCAACATTTCGCCACATTTCAGGCTTCAAACATAAAGATATAAAATTTTAATTTTTTGTCATGAATCAACAACAAGTGGGACACAATCGTGAAGTGGAACGAAATTTATTGGATAATTTAAACTTTTTTAACAAATAAAAAACTGAAAAGTGGGGCGTGCAATATTATTCGGCCCCCTTGCGCTAATACTTTGTAGCGCCACCTTTTGCTGCAATTACAGCTGCAAGTCGCTTGGGGTATGTCTCTATCAGTTTTGCACATCGAGAGACTGGAATTCTTGCCCATTCTTCCTTGCAAAACAGCTCGAGCTCAGTGAGGTTGGATGGAGAGCGTTTGTGAACAGCAGTCTTCAGCTCTTTCCACAGATTCTCGATTGGATTCAGGTCTGGACTTTGACTTGGCCATTCTAACACCTGGATACGTCTATTTGTGAACCATTCCATTGTAGATTTGGCTTTATGTTTTGGATCATTGTCCTGTTGGAAGATAAATCTCCGTCCCAGTCTCAGGTCTTTTGCAGACTCCAACAGGTTTTCTTCCAGAATGGTCCTGTATTTGGCTCCATCCATCTTCCCATCAATTTTAGCCATCTTCCCTGTCCCTGCTGAAGAAAAGCAGGCCCAAACCATGATGCTGCCACCACCATGTTTGACAGTGGGGATGGTGTGTTCAGGGTGATGAGCTGTGTTGCTTTTACGCCAAACATATCGTTTTGCATTGTGGCCAAAAAGTTCGATTTTGGTTTCATCTGACCAGAGCACCTTCTTCCACATGTTTGGTGTGTCTCCCAGGTGGCTTGTGGCAAACTTTAAATGAGACTTTTAATGGATATCTTTGAGAAATGGCTTTCTTCTTGCCACTCTTCCATAAAGGCCAGATTTGTGCAGTGCACGACTGATTGTTGTCCTATGGACAGACTCTCCCACCTCAGCTGTAGTTATCTGCAGTTCATCCAGAGTGATCATGGGCCTCTTGGCTGCATCTCTGATCAGTCTTCTCCTTGTTTGAGATGAAAGTTTGGAGGGACGGCCGGGTCTTGGTAGATTTGCAGTGGTCTGATACTCCTTCCATTTCAATATAATTGCTTGCACAGTGCTCCTTGAGATGTTTAAAGCTTGGGAAATCTTTTTGTATCCAAATCCGGCTTTAAACTTCTCCACAACAGTATCTCGGACCTGCCTGGTGTGTTCCTTTGTCTTCATGGTTCTCTCTGCGCTTTAAACAGAACCCTGAGACTATCAAAGAGCAGGTGCATTTATACGGAGACTTGATTACACACAGGTCTATTCTATTTATCATCATCAGTCATTTAGGACAACATTGGATCATTCAAAGATCCTCACTGAACTTCTGGAGTGAGTTTGCTGCACTGAAAGTAAAGGGGCCGAATAATATTGCACGCCCCACTTTTCAGTTTTTTATTTGTTAAAAAAGTTTAAATTATCCAATAAATTTCGTTCCACTTCACGATTGTGTCCCACTTGTTGTTGATTCATGACAAAAAGTTAAAATTTTATATCTTTATGTTTGAAGCCTGAAATGTGGCGAAATGTTGAAAGGTTCAAGGGGGCCGAATACTTTCGCAAGGCACTGTATATATATATATATATATATATATATATATATTATTGGCTTGGCCGGTTAAAAAATAATATATATATATAGACATTCATATATAGATAGATAGATAGAACGTGTGTGTATATATATATATATATATATATATATATATATATACTTTTAAAAATCACTTCTATGACGCAGTTGTTGTAAAAGTAGTTAAAGTTCTCTGTGAGTATTTTGTTTGCAACGGTGCTTTAATACAAGTTTCCGTGTCTTGGCATCAGGTTTAAAGGGCCGTTATTTGTATATGAAGAATTAGCATTAGCATTGGGGTGTGTATTTGCAAGAATCGTGAGGTACTATACGTATCACGATACAATATGTTGCGTGTGTAGAAACAAGGATATATATTTAGTATTGTCCAAGTATTCGACTCTGGCGTTTTCAGAATTGTTATTTGTTTGAACTGTGAACTTTAAATCATAAACGTTTTCTTTTTAAATCAAAGGTTGTTTTTTTTAATAATCATACACAAACTACTGTAGAATTTTCAACAACAATTGGAACATTTTTATCTGTAATTACACATTTCTTCTCTAAAAAAAAACCCCAAAATAACTCAAGATACCACCAAAGAACATGTGGTCTCAAATGATTCTTCCTCACGCAAATTTGATGTTATGTGTAAAAATGTGTAGTCCAGCCATCAGGGCGAGATGATGGGCTGCAGTGTTGTGTGTAGATGGTCGAGGTGTCAGGAGGTCAGAGGAACTTTGACGCTGGAGCTGACAGGGACGACTGTTTACATGCGGAGCGCTGTTTGAGGAGGAGGAGGAGGAGGAGGAGGCCGGCGTTGCATCGGCGAGGGGGAGCGCAGACGTGTCATATTTACTGTCTTTGCTAGTAAGAGCCCATGTGCGAACCCTAATGCGTATGTCGGTTGATGTAACCTCCGGCCTCTAAGACACACAGGGGCCAAGTCTCGCCTGATCCTGGCGGCTGACACGCCGGTGTAAACCCGAGGCGGTGACGGGGGAGGCGGTCGCCTCACGGTGGGCTCGCCGCCCGTCAAACAAAGAGACACTGTGAGAGCTCGGCCCTCCGTGTTTGCCGACAAACTAGAAAATTAACAAGCAAATTTGATCTATCGTCAATGTCACCGGCATGTGAGGAGGAACATGTCGGTGGAAGGAGGACGGTGGAGAATGTTCTGGTCTGCGAGGGGAAATTGATTGAAGGGAGGAAAACAGATGGGAGAGGAAAGAGTTTCGGGGGGAATCTTTTTAAGTCTGGAGAGAACGGGAGCCTCTCATGCGCCGCACAGCGTGATTCTGGCCCGGACCGTGGCCTCCGTCTCGCCTGCACAGCGGGTCGCTTTCCTGAGCGGGACCGCCCAGGGGAGGGGCACCTGCACCCGGCCCTAGACACTGGTCAGCAGCAAGGGCCCCCGGGGCAGGCGGGGCCACGGCTGCGTGGAAAAGATGCTTCCAGGAAATGTGCTGAATTCATAAAAAAAAAAAAACCTCAGGTACGACAGAGGGACTTTTTCCGAAAGAAAATATTTGTCCTCTTGTCTCTCGGCGACTCCACCTGCTCTCCGGGTGAAACGAAACGCTTCTGTTTTGTTGGAGGATGAAAGTTATGGTTGGAGCGAGCGACGGCTAATGTTGGCAGCTACCAAAACAAACAAGGAAAGGTTTATAGATTGACTGAGCTAAGACAATATTTTCCGTTCATTCGCTCGGGCTGACCAAACATTATATATTTAAGGTTTATTAAACAATCGGTCAACCTGGGTGGATTTCATTATCTGAAGGTTTCTTTTTTCTTTTTTTTTAATCTCCTGAGCGGTCTCTGACATTTTAATATCCTCACCACCTCTTGGTGTCGTTTTTGGAAAACGTTCATCCCCGACTCTTCCGTCATTCTGGCCCTTGGATCCAGAATCCACAGGATTTCAAAGGAGAGCGATGTGTCGTCTGCACGGAATTTTTTTTTTTTTTTTTTAACAGGACAAATGCTCCGTGCGGTTCTTGGTAAAGGTGGATGGATATTGCATTAGTTTCACAACAGAGGGGCCTCCTGTGGTGCGACTGCGACTCAATAACTGCAGTGGGAACGTCCTGCTCAGAGGTAGCCGGGCAGGTAAATGAAAACACATGGTTGATTCCCAAACTCAAGATCCGAAGCTTCCATCGTATTAGAAACCATTTTAACCATTTTGCCCCTCAATCTTTGCAACTATATTAATCACACTTTAATATGTCAGACAAAAATACAGCTTAACCGCATATTTTGTTTTGGATCTGCACTTGAAACTCTGCACTTATTTAAACAGATCACTGTGGTTCTTTCTTATTGCTCCCAATATAAATACCGTCAAGGAAATTAAGTGTGCAGACTGAAGACTGTCCTGTGCACAAAAATGTAATTAATGATGACATATTTTTTACAAAATACTGCCAAAACCTGACCTAATTTTTAGTTAATTTTATTTCTGATTGAATAGTCTAAAGTCAAACAGTAGATGAGCAGATTCTATCTGGTCGTCTGTAGAGATTTCATCATTTCTTTTGCTCAATATCAAAGTTCTTTCAGAACCTGAAGACGACCATTAATAAAATACTTATAAGGAAGAAGTCCTTATTTGCAAAGATCAATTTTAAAGTTATCTGAGGTCTGTGGATCAGAATCTACTGATGGTTCCTGAACACGCTTCCAGACCAGAGAAGAGAAATCCTTCCAGGCTGTTGCTCCTAAGCTTTGGAACGATCTTCCTCTCCTTCTGTGTTTGATGATCTACTGACTCCTTCAAGAAACATCTTAAGAACTTTTTCATCTGTGCTTTTCCCTGATTTACTGGGACTCCTGTGTGTGTCTTATGTCTTGGCCTTTTTTTCATTATTATTTTGTTTTTAGGTATTTTTAAATGGTTTTAAATGCTTTTGATTGTTCAAGTGCTTTGTGACCCTGGTCTAGAAAGGCACTTTACAAATAAATATGACTTACTTACTTACTTAATGAGGGTTTGTTTAAAGTATATAAATAATAAACAGCATTCTAATTTATTTGGTCAGTTATTAGTATCTGTTCCTTGATTTTAAATGGCACCAGTATTTAATTGTCATTTCATAATTTCTTTGAAAGGTTAAATAATAAGTAATATGTTTACGGTGTTCACAAATGTTTGAGATGTAGAATAAATTCACACATTTGTTACAATTGGAGAACACTTTTTGAAATGAATATATATAATATATATAATACATTAAGTTGTTGTTGTGAAATAAAGGAAGCATAGATATTTAGCAATACAATAAAAACTTTCTTTATGTACTGGCATGTCATAATAAAGCATCAACAAAGTTGACCAGAATGAAAGATAAAATGAAAGATCCATTTTACCAGTTAAAAGTTAATTTCTGTATGATGGTTGATGGGCAGTAACCAGATGGATAGATCAAACTTTATTGATTCTGAGTACTGTGAAAATATCAACAGAGCAAAATTATATGAATAAAAATGTATTAAAAGTTGAATTTTTCCGATGTTAGCATCGTTCAAACCAGTTAAATAAGAAAACGATTATTCAAATCTTCCTTCATAGACTCTTTATCAACATCTAACTCTCAACATCACCATTATTCTAGTCTTTGTGTGTCCACTCGTCTCCTTCTCTCTCTCTCTTGTTTGAAGAACTTTATTAGCTCATGTGTGCCGCGGTACAGAGCGGCCTTTGAGTCGGTGGGACTCAGATGTTTCTATACACTAACCATAGAGAAAATACACAATCGTGGACCACCTTTCACACATGCTGCACCCCCACCACGTAGAGAACGACACAGCGGATAATAGAAAGCATTGTTTATTTCTCGAGTACACACATTTATGGAGGATAAGATCATGCGAAGCATTGCACAATCCCATCAAACGCGAGGCTCGCTGGCCAAATTTGCCCTGTGATATCATTGTATGTGGTCCTTCGTTACATTTCTTTATATTGTATTAAAACAAAAGATTCTGCTTTTTTGTTTTTGTTGACCTTTTTAATGAGTTGGCTACAGCTAGCATTGAAGAACACTTTTGAATGATCAATAGTCCTTCAAAATGTTAACAGACGTTTATCTCATTTTAAAATGGCTTATTTTTTTGGTTATTTGAAGCTGATGTATCTTAAAAAGGAGCCGCCAGTCACTGTTAAAATGGACTTTTTAATCCGATTATATTTTCCTTTTACAGTTAACCCTTGTGTTATCTCTGGGTCAAAGTGAACGACCTCACCCTACATTTGTTTATTTGGCCTCCGGGTCACCTTGACCCTGATTAAGAAGCCAATGCTATTTATGCTGCTCAAAAATATTATCTGCTGGATAATAGACTTTTCAGGTGAATGTGCGTAAAGTCTTTTTATACTTATTCAAAAAGCTTAAATGATCCAATATTCTTATGTAAGCAATTCCAGTTTGATTCTTCACAAAATGAACAACTGATTCATTCTTTAATCCAGAAGAAATAATGGAGAGACGATATACTTTTGTTAACCATCTGATTGTCATCTCTGCAAACGTCTTCAATCCCGTGAGAGGAAAAGTGTCGTCAATGATCCAAAGTGCTTCAATATTGAGGTCAACACAGTTGCATCGTCGTCGCACGCTTTACTGCGCCGGGCTGCTCTTTCGGCACAGATGATTGGCCGACGCCGGCGTCTGCCGGTTCCGCTGGCGTTTGCCGGTCAACAGCGTGTAGAAGAAGGGATTCACGCAGGAGTTCCCGTAAGTCAACCCGGTCAGGATCCGGTTGACGGTCACCTGCGTTCCGACCGGGACCGTCCGCAGCATGTCCGGTTGATACAGAGGCAGCAGCTGCCAGATCCAGAACGGGAGAAAGCAGGCCCAGAACGCCAGAACGATACCCAAAATAAGGAGGAGGACTTTCGGTTTCGGGGCTCGGGGCGGGCACGCCGTGCTGGTCGCCCAGGCGGGTTTGGTCTGCGACACCCAGTAGAGTCGACCCAAAGTCGCGTAGAGCGCTCCGATGGCCAGACCGGGACCGAGGATGCTGGTGCAGAAGAGGACGCTGAGATAGGCCTTGGAGCTCTGCTCGTCCCACGCCGGCACACAGAGCTGACCCTCCTGGTCCTCCCCGTCCTCCAGGTGCAGGGTGATCATCATGGGCAGGCTCAGAGCCACGGCCAGACCCCACGCCAGGCTGACCCGGAGCAAACCGGAGGAGTTCATGGAGGACGTGTGGAGCGGGTGAGCCACCGCCCGGTAGCGGTCCAGACTCATGGCCGTGAGGGTGAAGATGGAGGCGTGCATGGTCAGGAGGTCCAGGCTCAAGAGGAGGCGGCAGCCCAGCTCCCCGAACGCCCAGCCGGACCCCAGGCTATCGTAGACTATGAACGGGGCGGTGAAGAGGTAGAGGAGGTCCGCCAGAGCGAGGCTCAGAACCTGCAGGTGAAGGGAAGAGGACGAGGAGGACGAGGGGGAGATGGGGGACGAGGAAGGAGAGGTGGAACTGGTCAGGCAAGACGGCGCAGGGATTCGGACGAAACAGCACTTCAGGCCTGATGAGCTTCTTCTCCTGCTTCTCCTGCGCCTCAGGAGGAGGACCATGGTGTACAGGTTCCCGGTGATGCCCAGGAGAGAGAGGAGCGAGAGCAGGGAGCAGAAGAGAGCCGTGGACGCCAGGCTGGGCGAGGGCGAGACGGAGGGCGACGGGGAAGGGAAAGAGAAGTTTGCGATCAAAGGGAAGGTGGACGGGGAAGGTGGAGAGTCTGAGAGGTCCATCGTGAGGGTCTTTGTCGTGTCGAATATGTTGAAGTGAGTCTCAGGCTTGAGGATGGAAGAATACTGAAAAAGAAACTTTAGGTTAGACGTGACAGTCCAGTTTATTTGATCTTTTTATGCTGTAATACAAGTGATGACGTTTATACGTTTCCTTAAGGGCCACATTATACTGTCGTGAGGGGCCACAGGACCAGAAGATCACACAACCAAAGAAAAAAAAACGTAATCATAACATAAAAAAGCTATGAATATCTTGAACAAGTCAAGAGAGTTGAAAAATACTTCATATTTAATTTGATGTTTTTTTCATTTTTATTTGAAGATTCTCAGAAAAGATGAGAATATAGTGGCAAGATATATGGAAATAACATTTAAACCTTTATATATCATTTTAAGTGCAAAAAGAAAAAATCATAAATTTCAGCTGCTAAAAAAGGTATTTAAAAAATATTAATATAATTCTCAATTACTCGCTAAAAAAGCTCTGGGGGAGTGAAATAAATGAAAATAAGACTATTATGATTATGTCCTAAATGAAATAAAGGTGAAGAAGTAACATTGAGATTAACAAAATAATAACAAAAGCAACAGATTCAATCGGGCCGCATTAAAATAGGTTAAGAACCAAACGTGGCCCCCGTGCTTCACTTTACCCATGTCTGTTTTTAAGATATATGAAGGCACGTATATTCTTTTATCAGTTAATGAAATCTGATGTTTTGGAATTTTACGCCGAAGCTGTGTTTGTGGCATTTATTTGACGACTTTTATAGCTCCTCGGGGGCTTCTGTAGAGGACGGTCGTAGTTTAAGTGAAAATCATTGTTTTTTTAAGAGCCGGGGTCTCTATCTGATATATTAGTGACAGACAGAAATTATTTCGAGGGCAAATGCCAAATTAAGGAAAGTTAAGGATTATTGTTTGTATCCATTTTTCCATGATAGTATTTGAATCAAACGCATAAATTTAGCCTTTTGTCTGCGGCACACATTTATTCAGCCGTGCGTGAGACGAGGCTGTATATCGTGGACTGTGATTTATTGGGGGGCGATGTAATCTCCGGCAACATCAAAGCTCTCAGGGGGTGTCGCACAGATTCGGCCTGGATGACACATGGTGACCCCGGCGGCACCAGGGTTAAGAGCTACTGTTGAATTGAGAACCAGCAGTCAGACCCCCGCGGAGCTCCAGGCCTCGGAACGTTTACCGGCTCGCCTGGAATATCTGTGACATGACCGGACGACTGAACAGCTTCTCCATACGAGAAATAGAATACATTTTTCAGATGTTCCATTTAACCCACTTTGATTTTCTTTTGCTTCCAAATATGGCGGCAAATGTAAACATAGTGACACAAGTTTATAAAAGCACTGAGAACTTTCCTTTTAAAATTCTTACCTTAATACTGAATTGGAAGCGACATTATTCCACAGATTCTGGATTTGAGTAAGAGTTCCATTTTGAGATTACCCAGACTCTCACACAAAAAAATAAACAAAATAAAAAAGGATGAATTTGATTTGCCGTCTTTAGAAAAACTCAAATGTTCCAAATGGACAAACTTTGTGGCGGAAAAAAAAATCTTCCGTGTTGTCCGAGTCCAGTCCGGCGCTGGGATGTCTTCTTAGCGTTGGACTTCGGAGTGTCTGACGAGTGTGTGTGCGGTGTGTGTGGTGTGTGTGGTGTGTGAGGGGGGAAAAAGGGGGTGGGATGTGATGCTTACGAGGGGGCTTACCCTGGAAACCACAGCAGCTCAAGACGGTGATGCAGTAATATTCAAGTAGATCCAGGTAATACACAGTGAATACAACAGTTTCTGTCTTATTGGCATCAACTAAACAAATGTATTACAATGTAAAAAATTACTATTGGGAAAATATAACAAACGATGCATAAAAGGAAACATTTGAGCTCAAAGATAAATTTAAAATAGCCTTAAATAATATTTAATATTATAATAATAAACATTTTAATTACCTAACGAATAAAAAAACAAGTTATCTGGGTAAAACATTTTTTGTTTGTTTTTGGGGTAAAGATGACTTAAAGTAAATCATTTTAAAATACTGTTGTATAAATGTATAAAGTTATAAAATGTAATTATATATGATATTTGTAACTAGTATATGCATAAAGAAAATGTATGACAGTCGGGGACATTGACTTCATAGACATTTATATCAGAATCAGACATTTTTATTGCCAGTGTTGTAAACACAACATAGGATTTCTTTGTGGTGTCAGTAGAGAAATAAGAGAACGTATAAAATAATCTGTAGAAAAACAGGACCAAGCACCAAAGCAGCCATTCTGCGGCGCCTATATATACTTCAGGTCGTATTAAATTTCATTAAGGTCCACAGATGGACTGAATCAAAAAACACTCTTGCATCGGGTTTTTTTAGTTGTAAAATAAAAATAAGTAACTAATACTATTAGCAAGATGTAGTCAGAAGAGCAAGATAATGGAACATGACTGAGCACAGGAAATGGTCCAAGATAAACAGAATTACAGCTGCATCTGTCTTTTTTTGCCTTTTTTTATATTATAATTGTGTTTACAGACATTTGAAAGCTTTATTTTCTTTAATGATATTTTATGTCACTTGAAACTGGATAATAAAAACTTGATAATGGAAAGATTAAAAGTGCGTTATTGAAAGGTTAAAAGATAACATTTAAAAAATGAAAGTCAACCCCGCAAGCGCACTATGAAAACTGCTCTCCATAAAAGTTTCCAGTTTGAGTGACGGGACCTACACTGATGAGAGAATCGACCGCTCACTTAAAAAACAATATCTTTGTTAGATTTATCCCGTGTTTAATTGTGTTTGGTTAACTTTCAAACGGCTCTACGAGCCTGAAAGCCGGACATAAATTTCATCATCCCGAGCCAGAGCCTCAAACCATAAATGGAATCTGGATTATATTTTGGCGAGCCGTGAGGTTTCCTTGAGTTACACACATGACCGCTGCATTCATGTTTTATAGCTTCTATCTTTGGAGTGACGGATTTATGATGTAGAACTCGAAGAAAGGCAAGAACATTGACCTCAAGGGCTTTTTTTTTATATATACTTAATAATTAAGTCATCGTAGAATTATATTATATATTGGCGTCAAAGAAGCCACAGGCAACACTCCTTCACTGGGGGGTTCCCTTTTGTTTTTCTTAGGGTCTGTCATGTCTTTTTTCTGTTTTTATGGAGAACATGTACTTAGAAATACATCTAAAGGTAATGCCAAAGATGAAATTACCTTAAAAACAAAGAAGATAATTCTCCAGTTTCTTGCTATCTATTTCTTTAACCATCACTCCAACTGTATCATAATCTTCCCCTTATCTGACCCCAAAGGGTTTTCACCCCGAACATCTCCTCAAGCTCTCTCCTCGAAAACCTGTTCCCTGGTATGCTGAGAGATACAATCATTTGTGTCCAGAGTGACCCCGAGGGCCCTTGAGGTGAAACATACCTCTGCCACCCAGGATTTCTGGCAAGAAACACAAACCTTCATAACATAGAGTAACAGATATATTCAATCACATGACATATTTGGGTGTTTTTGCGGCATAAAGTACATACTTTAAAGATCAAGATGAAACTGATAACACAACAGGAGTTCCAGAAAATCAAGGAAAAGCCTGAACAAATAGAAAAGTCTTAAGATGTTTCTTAAAGGAGTCAGTAGATCCATCAAGCGCAAAGAGAGAGAAGATCGTTCCAAAGCTTAGGAGCAACAGCCTGAAAAGATTTCTCTCCTCTGGTCCTGAACCGTGTTCAGGAACCATCAGTAGATTCTGATGTAAGGAGGAGCCTGACCATGAATAGATCTGAAAGTAAGAACCAGAATTTTAAAGATCCTGAAAGAAACTGGAAGCCACTGAAGAGTTTTAAGGATCAGAGAAATGTGAGTTCTTCTATCACAGCACTCAAGGCTACAGTACAAGGCGGATCAAAAAGCAACAGTAGGACATAAGTTAATAAGTGAATAGAGATGCAATAAGTAGAAAACTAAAACAATTAATTGGACAACAATGAATCACAAAAATGACTTACTTAACTTCCTTTTTTCGAATAGGAAGTATTTATTTATCATCCAATCTTCTCTAGGGCTTGATGGTACCACTGCAATATTCATTGTACACAATGTTTAAAATTCTCTGATTCTCATTCCAGCCATTTGCTTTCTATGAAACGTTCCATGAAAAATTGAATTCTATGACTGTAGTAGTTGTTTTGAAGATGAAAGAAGGAGGTCGGCCATGATATTTTTGGCTGTCCGCGGACATTGAAAGATGATTCATCGTGTGTTCGAGGTTCTATTATGACCCACTTTATTTTTAGATCGAAAAAATGTAAAAACTGATTTTACCGCCGAAACGACGGACGAACATGTTATCGGTGTCGTTTGTTGTCCTGTTTTGACGTATTGGTCTTTGACTTTGACCCAATGTCAATACCACACTGACTCGCGCTAGAACACCCTCGCCCCCCCCCCCAACAAGGATTTATGATTGTCGTGTAGTTTGAGATTCGGTAGGACATGAATTATCCACTCAACTTGCCTGAATCAACAGTGTTCGGAGCTCCGATGTAACCAGTAATAAGTGTCCTGACATCACAGAATCAACAGACGTCTCTGGAGTTATCAGAGCAGCTCACAGTTCCCTGTTATCCACCGAGTTGTTCTTGGCCACGCAGATGTTGAAGCCACAGCTGTGGGTTTGCCAGTTTTTTTCAGGAATGATTCAGCCGTGAGTATGTGCGCCTCATGTTTCGGGGGGGGGGGGGCGATCGCTTCATACGTGTGCTGGCCCGAAGACGGACGGAGACAGGCTGTAAATACAGGGTCGCCGGCGGAGGGGTCGGACATGCCTCTCCCCACGGGGTGTGAGGAATTCGAACAAATACCTGGCACAGGCATGCCAAAGAAAGATGGCGGCGGCGGGAAGGCATAAAGGTATCGAGCTACCAGAAGAACTGGATGGCGATGACCATGAAAGTTTGAATGAAGTGACGTCGTGTTAACTGCACTTAGACATGGAAAACAAGGAGTGGACAGGAGAGTGAAGGGGGTCCAGCTTTTGCGCTGTTTATTTGTCAGAACATCCATCTCTGTCCGCACAGACACATTATGAAATTACGTTTCTTTGAGCTATGGGCTGTTGTTCCAGCGCTTTGAACCGCCGTGCATGTATTTTTCTCCTGTTAATTACCCGCCATCAATCAAAAGTATGCAAAGATAGGACACATAAATATTCATGCGCCGGGTGATCACAAACAACTTCATCCATAGAATGTGCTGCGTCTGACACTTATTATTCCCACAAAATTAATATATTTAAATTGATAAAAAAAACTGTTTGCAGAAAGGTTGTAACTTGTGTAAGCACAGATCATCAACTTTTTCCTTAAAAATCTTTATCATGTCAAATAGATAATGTAAATGACATTTAAGTCTCGTTAATCCTGAAAATCCTATTGACTACATTATCTCCAAATGTGTCAATTAAACTTGTGCATATTTTAACAAGATTATATTAAGGTATAATGTGAGTCTAAAATACTAAGGTTAGGTTAGGTAGAACTTTATTGATCCCTCAGAAGGTCTCCTTTGGGAAATTGTTTTTTTTTCCAATTAGACACAGCAATACAGCATTTATTGATAAAAAATAAAAATAAGAACAAGAACAAAGAGAAATAAAGAGAGAGAACAATATGATACTAAGTCTAAAGATAAAGAACATAGATCAAAGAAAAATAACAACAGTAAATAACATGGAATAGAACATCATGATGCTTAATTCACTTAATTCACTTTTAGATCAATCTTCAATTTACTTTCGTTTTAGGAACCCTTAACCTCTGTTTTTGTTATTTATGTTTATGTTGAGGTATTTATACATGAAGCCGCTCAGTTGCTCTCTTTTATTCATGAATGTATTTCTCTGCAGAATAAAGACACAAACCTTTACTTACTTTGTTAAAAAAAAGTGAGACGGATTACAATCACTTTTTGTCTTCCACATATCAAAAGAAATAAAATGTTCTAAATGTTCTAAATGTGTCAATCATACTCAATATTTTGCATATTTAAAAGATCTATATAAAGATATCTAGAAAACTTCACTTTAACCTTAAATTAATTGTCAATTTCACTTTAGTTTAAGAAATAATTTTCTGGTGTCATTGTTATATATGTTTATGTACAATAATTTATCATATAAGTGGATAAAACTAAACTTTGCGCTTGATGGATCTACTGACTCCTTTAAGAAACATCTTAAGACGTTTTTATTTGTTCAGGCTTTTCCTTGATTTTCTGGAACTCCTGTTGTGTTATCAGTTTTTATCTTGATCTTTAAAGTCTATACTTTATTTAATATTGTTTTGATTGTTTAAGCGCTTTGTGACCCTGGTCTGGAAAAGCGCTATACAAATAAAAATGACTTACTTACTTACTTACTAAACATAAATAATAAATAAATAATAAATAAAATATCTAGATAAATGGTTGGATATATATGTGTTTTCTAAACAGTCATGTGAGTTCACTGGTGTTTATGGACGGTGTCTTTGGTTGTCATCACTGAAAGGTGGTCCTGAAAAATGTTCTCTGGCAACTCGTCTCAATGAAGACTCGATAGCCCCGATCACTGGGTCATCAGGGTATGATGAATGCTCTAAACATAACCAACGTTCTTACCTTTTTTTTTTCTTTTTTTTCCTGGCCGTCCTTCCTTCTCTCCATTCTCCTAATTAATTTGTTCTCCCAATTCCTGATCAAAGCGACTGACAAACTGCCCGCCGGTCGACTGTACTCCGGATCGTAGCCTTGATTAAATGGGCGGACGTTTTTTTCGCGTGACAAACGATTGTTGGAGCTCGCTGAGTCACAATGTGATGAGTTATTGATCCCCGCTGACTGTCTGCTAACTGTAACTGCGTGAGCTCGCTGCTACACAGAACATGTTAAGAACGCGGGAGTGTGTTTGGGAACATGTGACCCGGAGTGAAAATCTAAAAATCTTTAATTAAAAGGACTTTTGTTGTGAGGTTATATTATCTTCAAGGAGGGGAAGCAAGTGCTGTGGAAACTGGACAAGAAGACCTCTGCCAAGCAGCTCACTTCCGCACTTTTAGAAAATATTTCTATTTTATGTAGCATTACAAATATTTTGGCTAAGTCATTTTTTTACCGTCACCATTTACAGGTGCTATTGTAAGGGCCTATCAAGCAAAAATAAAGTAGCAAAAATATCAAATAAACTTATATTATCAATCATTTCAAATGTTTGTTTTTTTTCCAATTAACATGAAAATGTTCAAAGCGTTTGTTCATTTTTGTGTTGTAATAAAACTTCCAGCCACTAGATGGAAGAAGTCATTACTTCCTCCGCAGCTAAAGGAACAATGAGATCAGACGAGATACCGGGGATGACTGAGGACGAGAGGATACAGTCGACTTTTAAAGCTGATGTTTGGACATATTTTGTTTTCAAAACAAAAAAAAAGCAAATCCTGGAACACCAGAGTCAAGTACTCAACAATACTACAAACCTATTGTTCTTACAGTATCACAATATGTTTGTTGTGCCTGTAGAGTGATATGACTTGTATCACCAAAATGATTGCCAATACACACTCAACGGTCGTGTTTTTTAACGTGTCTTCGGTTTGTAGCCTCCTAGCTTGACTCGGCTTCGGTTCCACTCTCACAACATTATGACCAACAAGCTATTACTCTCTCCGAACACTAACCCAAGTGTCATAAATAGCACCCTGAGGTGTGAAGTTGTAGTTTAAGGAGCATTTTAAACAGCTGCCGACGTTTCATGTACCTTCTAATTTAGAAGTCAAGCGACCAGGTGTGTCGCCTCCGGTCAGTCCGCCGGTGGTCCATCGCCCAAACCTCTCCGGCCTAAAGATTGTGTCAACCTGCCCACTGGTGGCTCGTCGCCGTCATTGCAGCCGCTAATAACGTCAGCGAGGACAGAGGCTGCCAAGTCCGGACCTGGAGCAGCTCCAGGACAGCTGAGGGAGGAACCCTGCTGTCCTGACCCAGCTGCAGAGCTCAGTTACATAAACGCAAGTCCACAAATCAATTCTCCAATAGACTGCTGTACATCGGATGAATCACTGGATGTGCAACCGCAGGGAAACGGTGAAAATGTTGGCCGACTTTTTAAGTGGTTTTGCAATTTGAGATTCTTGCGGTTTTAAGCTTCATTAATACCCAAACTGGAGCACGACTCCAGGAGGACCTTCTGCTTTCTTCATTGTCCAGTCCTCATGTTATGTCGATCGGAAATTAAAGTTGATGACAGAACTACAAAATAAAGATAAATCAAACTTTATAACAATATGAATCGTTTATGATTAAAAATATTGATGAAGTCATATCATATTTGTTATTAACAAACTAATTTATTTTTATTTTAAAGCAAAACTATTAATATCCAAATACTGTAAAATGATGAATTAAAACCTGACATGTGGTTTCTATTCTTTTGACTTGCTGTTCATGAAAAGATAAGTCGTTATGTCATGATATTGTGTGTACATGAGTTATGTCCTGCACAATATATATTATTGGCAATGGCTTGAAATAGCTTGTGACTGTCAAAACAGGACCATAAAGGTGTTGAAGAGACCGTAAATCAACCGCACACACACACACACACACACACCTGTGATGCAACTACTCTTTGTCTTTAATTGTCCAAAGAAAAAGTGAAGCTATTTTTAATATTAAACTGTAAAAGCACTCGGAGAATGCAGACTAAGCAGAAATTAATATTCATATTTAAACGTTTTTTTTAAATAAAGAAAACTTTTTACACTGTTGTTTTGTTTACAACCCACATTTTCATTTTTCAGTTATATTCCTTCTTTTTTAATTCTATTTATTGTCTCTCCCTTGACAAAGATTAAATAAGATCAAGTAAACAGACATCATTGCTCCACTTCTTGTTTTTATACTTGGAGTTTTAAATGGAGTTTTTAGATGTGTTATTGTTGGGAAAATGTAGGCTTCTTGGCACTTTTTATGAGGCGTTTGTTTCTTTTCGTACAACACACACTCTGGTAGATGTGTGAACTGTAAATATCGATTTGTGTGAAAATAAAAAAAATAAAAATAGTATACCATTTATTGCAAATATGTTTACAATAAAAATCTAAAGTTTAACAAATAACAGTGAAAATCTACGCAATTTAAATAATGTTTTAAAAATCGAACGGTTACAAACATGAACGCAGCAGCGAGCTGGTTGTCATGGATGTCACGGATGACGTCACAAGGTGACTGCTGCGAGCCACGGACGAGCGCGAGCTTCTGTCACTTCCTGAGGCTCGCGGGCACTTGACACCAGTGTCGGCACGCGCGCTCCCCGGAGTTTCAACTATTAGCAAAACAAAGTGCGTTTATGTTTCCTTTTTTATTTTTGTTTTTATTTATCTTTAAACAAAAAAAAACAGACGGAGAATTCGTTGAAGTTTGAACAATAACGTTTGGTGAGTACAAACTTTAAATTGTTTTAAAGTGTATTGTTGCTTCATAGGTTAGCAAATTATTTGCTATTTAAATTAGCTTGGCTCGAAAATATATATATTTATATTTTTTTTTTAATCTGCAATTTAATAATTTAAACTCAAATAAAACATGAGAACATTTCATTTCCACCTAGAGATATTATTTGCAGTATTATTGCCTTTTTATTTAAATTTAAAATGCAACATTTTAGACATTCAGCAGCATAACTATACTCCATGTTGTTATTCACTTTTTTCTTTCTACAAATAACTTAATAATGCAACTAATGAATGAAGTGAGGTGTAGAAAACGTCAAATATTTCTTTTCAGGTGCAGTTTATGAAACAGAAACTAATATATACATAAGAAAAAAATCTTATCTTGTCATCCCATCACTCGCACCATCACGTCATAGATTATCTAAAGAAGCCCTCAGCTGATGCATACCTCCGCCAAACAGTTAATTCGCATCAATATTGGTATTTTCAAACTAAATTGTTGCACTTTTTGTCTGTACAATTGCTTGTATTTTTCTGCATTTGAAATCAAAATCAAAACCCCATATTGCCAGTGTTGTAAACACACCATAGGATGTTTCCTTTTGTGGTGTCAGTACAGAGTGAAATAATTAAATGTCCCTAATATCATGAATATTCAAAGAGAAGAATAATTCAGACTTACATTAATAGGTGGAAACATGGCAGTGTCTCTGTGGATCATGGAGGTCATTCAAAATGTTTTAATCTAATTCTTGTTTCCAAAGTTCACGTGAGATCCTTTCAGAACTTTTCAAGTTATTAGACAAGTTAATAAACCTTTTTCTTTTCTGGTTTCCCACACTCTTTATGTTATTTAAGGTAATCTAGACAAAATAAACATAGGAAGTTGACAATGCATCAACAGCATTATAACAGCCCTCTGGTTCTGATGTGCTATAAAGATTCTCCCAGAAATGGTAAAGTGGGCGTATCATGGTGTCAGAAACATATGTGGATTTTAATAGTAAAAGGTTTAGAAAGAAATAAACACTTTAATCACGTCACCATATATAATACACGTAAGAAGAAGATTTAAGAGTTTGAACAAACACGCAGCTTTTTGCACAGTCTTAACTCCCAGATTAAAATTTGGCCACCACAACACACTGACCTCGACCTCTGTGAACAGCTGAAGAGAGACAGCGGAGTAAATGTTTCAATTAGTGTTCCCTGCCAGGATTATAAAGTCAGCACCGTCAACAATCGACTAAAAATAGTCAAATAAAAGCTTTAAAATCATGTCGTTCCTATAATTAAGTACAGTCAATCTACGTGTACGTTTAATATTTCGTGTCTAATCCTCTAAATTAATTTAACTTCTGTCTCTTCTGTTTATGCGAAGCTGCTCTAGAACTTTATCGATCACATTTGTTAAAAGCAAATGCACTCTTACTTTGGTCATTGTTTTAATGTTTCGTAACTTACTCTTAATACAACTTAAATATACTCTGATCTATTTTGTGTTGGTAACGAACAATACACAGTTAAACAAACGCAGCTATAAAACCCTGAAACAGCGACAAACTCTTGCTCTTTTAAACCACCACTGGTCGATAGAAAGTATTGATGATTCCATATTTGCATCATGGCTCGCAAATGTTGTGGGTCACAGTTGTTTTGACCGTGTGATACAACATGTGAGTTTACTTGGACATTTGTGAAAGATCTCACCCATTCAAGGCATTATTGGATTGAGAAAGTTATCATACATATTGATGGATATGGTTCAAAGTTCAGCAAATTAAGAGAGAAAAAAGAAAATAAATACATAATAAACGTTAAAAAATACGTTTAAACCTTAGGAACACCATTTGATTACATCATCTCATTCAATGAAATAGCAAAAATGGAAAGGTCTTAAAGTAAATGGAAAGTAATTAAAAAGCATATATTTTTGTGTGTACTTGAATGAAGAATAGAAAATAGAAAAGGTTCTTCAATGACTCGTAGAGGTTGTTTGTCTACAATCACAACTAGATCGACTGAAACATGAAATGCAATATATATTGTATTTCCTTTTATTGTTGATTGCTGATGTAATTTATGAATAAATACAGTATAAACACACATCAAACAATTCAATAGGATTTACAATTGGAACGAACTTGCATGAAAAAATAGATCGCCAAAGCTTTTATTTTTAACCGCGTCTAAATCCAGCCGCCCCAATCTGTCCGGATAACACCTTTAATATTTTCAGATAATCTTAATAAAAAGAGGACAGTAGAGGTGGCGTACAGGAAGAGAGATGGTATTGTGACGTCCGCATGGAAGAAGAGATGGAAAGCTGTTCAATCAGATTAAGGGATTAGGCCAGGTGTGTCTATTTGTTCTACTTTCACCGATTCTCTTTAAAATGTTGTCTCTACAAACAAAATATACTTTTAGTTACTTGTACTTTAATCAATGTGTGTAACTTATACGCTTTAGAATAATTGTAAGTCGCCCTCCCTGCTGTCCGACATGACTTAAGACAGCAGAAGAAAAATAATTTGGAACAGTGCAGACATCAAAAGGGACACAAATATCTACCTTAACTTAAGATAATGGATGAAGACCTCGTTACATGTGCATTTACATGTATAAAAGTATGACGAGTTATCTTTAAAGAGTCTTTTTATTATCCTTAGTGCTGCTCCATAGTAAATATTCATCATTAGGTTCAACCATATTCTTTTACACCGTCTTAAAAGAGGTGAAATATTAGTTATTTGATGTGATTATGGTTCAATACAACTGATAATTGTGCTGTATTTGATTTAAGGTGGGTGTGCCTTGAAACCAATACTAAAAAAATATTTGTCAAAGATATTGGGTGTATTAGAAAAGCATGGTTAAGGAGTGAAGTGGTTTTGTGCTCAACCAAATCTGTAAAGTTGCTTTTTATCAAGCGACATTTGTAATAATGTAAAGAAATGAAAGTTAAATGGCAACAAAAGGGAAGCCATCTTTACACTGAACGGTTGTGTATATACCGTGATAAAAAATAAAATCCATTCCACTAAAGCAGCTTCACACAGACCCCCCTATAGTGTCTGTCAAGTGTTGCTCTGTGAGAGGTCAAGCTGAGATATCTGCCACCTCACCTTGATTAGATTAGTTTACACGAGTGACACGTGCCGTCTCACGTTCCCTACATAGCCTCACTTTCCTCATCATCACCTACTTGAACTGTCGACAATCGTCCCGCAACACCTGATGGCACCAGATTAGAAAGGCTGCCCTCATGGTGGGTTGATGTTAGAAATGATACATCAAGGTCAGTTTGGCATTTATTGTCAACCTTTTCATTTCATTTTCTTTTTATGGTTTTGTTATTAAGACAGAGAAACTACTGATGAGTGCTTTTCCTTACATGTTTATCCTGTTGTGTGAGTGAGAATGGAGTTACACCTTCCAAATAAATACTAATATATAGGTATTAATATTCACACAAATTAACTGATTGATAAGGATTTAGAGACGAACATTTGTGGGGATGTACGGATCCAGAAATAGACCGCTACTTTGGAATTCTTCTAATGTAATTTAAACTAATGAGGAGCCCAATAGATATAAAGGGAATTGACATGAACCATATTTTAAACCCACTATGAGGAACGTCAAAATGAAAAAAGTATTAACATGAAATACCTGCTGATATGAAAAGCTTAACTTGTGCAAAGGCCTTTAAAGACATGTATTTGTCAGTAAAATTAAAACTGAGTATGATTCGTAAGTTATTATTAGGGACAATATGCAAATGAGTTTGTAACAAACTTAAAACAAAAACTTTTTGATATTTGCTTTTCCCACATATGTATTGTATTATTTTGACTTTATGCATTTGTTATTATCTTGAATATTTAATTGTTCATTGTTAATGTCAGAATACATCCACTAGAAAACACACTATATATTTGTTATTTATAGCCTCTTACGCTGTATATTTTGGCCAAATAGAAACCATTATAATGATGTAAACAAATACATTAATCATTGTGCACATGTTTTGATCACAAAGATATGTTGTATTTTGTACAATAAAATCAAACCCTGAATTGTTTCCTGAAATGTGTTCTTTTATAGGATGCTGGATTATCTGGTTTACTTTGGTGACTATTGCTCCTGACTTTCACTCTGGACACATTGACCCATTATGATGGTTGAAAACATCTCAAACACAACAGTAAGTACGAGATAAATAAGCTTATTCTCAATGTTGTCAGTTTAGTAGACGCAGTTTTCTTTCTTTTCAAAAATGTTTTTTCTTAG
This sequence comes from Callionymus lyra, assembly GCF_982586985.1. NCBI lineage: Eukaryota > Metazoa > Chordata > Actinopteri > Syngnathiformes > Callionymidae > Callionymus > Callionymus lyra. Next base: position 13,836,467 of record NC_141834.1, read on the forward strand.
AAGATGAGTGAAACATTTTAGTTCTAAAATCATTAAACACTGATGTTCACATTGATGATGTTTTGTTTCCTTTTTTTCCTGTCCAATAGTAACAAGTGATGGAACGAGACAATTGTCACAGTAATGGACAAAGACAAGCCTGATAAAGCAGAAGAATCTCTGGAAACAACTCTCTCCCTAAATGACATTTGTTTGATGGACGAGTCACCAGCCGACTGAAGATGAACCCATATGTAACATCGCACTTCAGGAGGGATCTTTTCCCTCATTTTCATTTGTTGTAGTTGACTTTGGCAATGTTGTTTTTAGTACATTGCTCCCTCTTTCAGTATATGTTGTTGAAAACGACGAAATGGGCTTGTTGACACTGAAGGCAGTTTTGCTTTAAGATTAAGCTTTTAACTTTATTTTATTCTATTTTTTGTTTCTTTCTGCATGTGTTTTTTTGTTTGCATCAGAACTATGTCATTTGTTAATTCTTGTGTTCAAGTTATTGCTGAAAGATTTGCTTCTCATCTCTTCCATTTCATCAGTCAACTTGACCAGAGAAAGAAGTTGAAGGTGTCGCAGGTGACCTGTACACTGACCTTTTTCATCCTTACCATTATTTCATAATGTTATAACCAGATAGATTTGACAAAAAACGGAAATTGATGTAAATTATTTTCTGTGTCTTTCCATCCAACCTGATCTGGTGTAAGTCAACTCTCGACCTGTATGAGGTACGTAGAGAGTACTGGTAGCTTACAGCTTTATATCAGATGCTTCTCTTGCTTGTGAAGTAATTCATATAACAATGGCGCTGCAACAGTTGTGTAGACAGCCAGAGACGGAATATGAAACTGTTAAAGCAGTGACTTGATTGACGCACAAATATGGAAAGCAACGTTGTTTCTTTCATTGTGTACAACACAGTATTTTCTCTTTGATTAACTAAGACTGTCTTCTTTCCTTCAAGGTTATTTTCTGGATTCACTTTGTAAGGATTAGCATGTTTTTATTAACTGCATGTTGATGTTTTCAAATATTTACCAAAGTAGTTTTTTTGTCTATGTACTGTCATAGTCAGTAACCATTGGACCTGCGATTATTCTCCTTCTCCATCATCCTGCTGTCTTGCAATTGTCTTTTTTTTTAAGTGGCTCTCTGACCCGCATGCCCGTACCAACTCTTCCTAGACCCGAAACCTTTCAAAGCAACATCCATAAGCTGATATTTTTCCCTGAAATGTAAACATACATGTCTGGAGTTCACAGCATCTTGAGGAATATACTGTTTTGAAGCCTGGAGGACAATACATGGACAGATTGACAATATTCCCCATCATTTGGGGTGGACCTGATTTGAAGGACTGAGACTTCCAGCAAACTTTTGTCACCAGTAACACACAACTTATCAATGGATTCTTAATTGTGATAAAAGGACTTTTTTTTTTTCCAAAGTAGCAATTTGACTGTAAACTATGGGTGCCGCACGTGTCAAAAGGCGCTTCAGTGCTGTGGTGGATGGGCCAGTGGAGGAGGAGGAGGTCATGAGGCTGGCTCAGAGTGCCGCAGAAACAGCCAAGACGGGAGGAAGCCCAACAGGGTCTGGAACTCCAACCAGTCCCTCTCCAACCCACGCCCTAAATGGCAAAGTTCTGCATTTTCAGAGCAATGCACGAAGGCAGAGTGCGGCCGGAGAGTCAGTCCATGGAGATGCTTGGGAAGAGAGAGCAGAAGTGTGTTCCGGCCTAAGAAGTGGAAAGGGAGGTGGTGCAGGGGGAAGACGGGATGGCAGGTCATTATCAGACCAGGAATCGGTCCCGTCCCCCTCCACCGTGAGCCGCCGGCGCGCCCGCCGCTCAAGCCGCCGGCCCCGTCAGCGCTTTGTAGGCAAGGACGGACGCTGCAACGTCACCTTCGTCAACATGAGCGAGAGGGGCCAGCGGTACCTCGTTGACCTCTTCACCACCTGTGTAGACATACGTTGGCGCTGGATGTTGGTCATCTTCACCCTCTCTTTTCTTCTCTCCTGGCTGCTCTTTGGATTCGCCTTTTGGCTCATTGCAGCTGCACACGGGGACTTCTATAAACAACTCTCCCCCAGTTCCGGACCCTCTGACGAGGGCGGTTCTGGGGTAGAGATGGATAAAGTGGCGGTGGTTGCGGAGCCCTGCTTCCTCCAGGTCAATAGCTTCATGGCAGCCTTTCTTCTATCCTTGGAGACGCAGACGTCCATCGGTTACGGATTCAGGAGCGTAACCGAGGAATGCCCCTTGGCGGTGGCGGCGGTCGTTTTGCAGTGCATCGTGGGCTGCATTATCGACGCCTTCATCATCGGGGCAGTGATGGCGAAGATTGCCAAGCCCAAGAAGCGCAACGAGACACTGGTGTTCTCCGAAACCGCTGTGGTCGCACAAAGGGACGGGAAACTCTGCATGATGTGGAGGGTCGGGAACCTACGCAAGAGTCATCTGGTGGAGGCGCACGTCCGTGCCCAACTGTTGAAGGTGAGCAAAAAGTAAAATTCTCTGAAAATAGGTCAGCAAACCCTGCATGTTCATAATCTATTTCAAAAGATTATTTATTCAAGGGTATCGTGTCACCAAAGTTTAGTTAGCGTCACCAAAAAGATGGAGCTAAAAGGTTGCAGTAAAGAGAGGGAGAGTGTGAGACCATCTGGCTCGTATTCTAATATGAGCTTGTTTTATTTTCTCCCAGGGTCAGGAAGATTTACTACGGATTAACCGTCATAGACTTAAACTGACTTCTATTGTACTATTGAATATTCTGCAGTGCCTGAGGCTGATCATACTCGGTTCTAAATACAGATGTTGAACCTACATCTGGATTGTATATTGTCCGGGGGTTTACTTGTTGGTATTTGTGTATCTCTCGATCATGGCGTAAGTTTGAAGTGGAAGCTTGTGTGGAAGAAAATAAATTGAACCCGTGGTAAGAGTGTTGCCACATCAAGGTTCACACAGGGCAGCGTCAGATTATTCCTGTGGAGATCAAACAAATACAATTGTATAAGCTTTGATGTAATGCCAGTCCGGCTGATGGGCTCAGAAATACATTGTGTGATTATTTAAAGAGACACTCATGTGAAAACCCGACTCGCTTGCATGTTTTAAATGTTGAAGTCTTCCTCTCCAAGATGGAGTAAGTCCCTCATCATGACCATGTTTTGAAGTTACTACTTTATAAAGTTCTCCCTCGTATGAAATGTCGGCGATCGAGAGGTTACGAGAGCGGAGTCCATTGTGAAATAATAATAGCTAGACTCTTCCTCTAGGCAGCTTTAATCACGCCTGCTTTGTTTATACAACGAGTCCCTTGGAGGTGGAGACTTCCGGGATTGATGACATGTGGTGACAAACCTTGATGTTTCACCGGTGTGGTTGGGATAAACAGGATTTAATCTCCAGAAAAACAAAAGGGTTTTTAGCACATTTTTTTCTTCGGAACAAAATCCTTTTTCAATGATAAGAGTTTTGTACAAACAAACACATACTGATGAGTACAATAGAGGTTCTATTATTTAAGACACACTTAAATCAACACATTAAGTGTAACAACAAGGCTTCACACTTTTTTATACAGTAAGAAATGTTCTGTTGAGTCGTATACATTTATTTTTATTGTTATTTATTTCCCTCTTATCTCCCTTTACCAACAGTCCAGGGTCACATCAGAGGGAGAATTTTTACCGCTGGACAACATGGACATCAATGTTGGATTCGACACCGGCATCGATCGCATCTTCTTAGTCTCACCGGTGACCATTGTCCACGAAATCAACGACGAGTCTCCGTTCTTTGAGATGGACCGTAAGACTCTGGAGGGCGACTCTGAATTGGAGGTGGTAGTTATACTCGAGGGAATGGTGGAAGCCACGGCCATGACCACGCAGTGTCGCAGTTCTTACCTGGCGTCGGAAATCGTGTGGGGACACCGGTTCGAACCGGTTCTCTTCGAGAGGAAAGAGTGCTACCAGGTAAGAAATATGGCATTCATTTAATTAGTTTCTCATCAGCATTGGTGTTTTTTAGTTTCTAGTTTATTCTGTTATGTTTCAAAGCAGAGGTTTCTTTGCATTTACACCATTTTTTTCAAAGATTCTACCAAAAATTCAGCCTATTTCTTCAGTTTAATATGATTATTTATAAGCTTTATTGTGATATAGATTGACTTAATTGATCTCAAGCTGTGAAAAAACAATTCCAAGAGATAAATAACGATATTGATGATGTTTTCTCAGGTTGACTACTCCTTCTTCCATCGAACGTATGAGATTCCAGACACGCCCTCCTGCAGTGCTAAAGAACTTGCTGAGCAGAACTATATCCAGGGCCCTCGCTTGTCCTTCTGCTATGAAAACGAGGTTGCGTTGCTCAACGGCACCCAGGACAAGGAGCCCGACCACGAACCCGAGGTTTCCCCTCCACCAACCAGACGAGTTTCTCTTGCAGAAGATATCCACTTCAATTAAATCTGAAGCGGAAAACAGATGTTGACTGAGGAGATTAGTGAAAGGTTCAGGAACGACAGCATGACAGGTACAGGCAGAGACGCTTGTGTGGAAGGAAAAGATAGTTTGGTCTGTTAGGATTTGACTTCAGACCCTAAGAAAGGTTTTGTGTCGAGTTGTCCGATTGGTCCTGGCAATCTTCAAAGGCTATTGCCTTGTCACCCAAAAAACTGGCCCATCATCACCCAGCACGACCATGTCATCAAAGGGAGGTACAATACCGCCACCTGGTGGTAAAATACAGAGAACACATGTGATTGTTTTTCACTCTCATGTTGAATTTTTATGGATTGTTTTTATTTTTTTACGGTGAGTATGAAAGGTAAAGATATTTAATGTGCATCTCATTCTAAAGGTATTAACACAAGAAGTGATTACATGTGAAGGCAGAAGAAAACAAGCAGCGCTTCCAGTCTTTTCATGTAATCAAAGCTTGTTTTCATGTCGTCATAACAGGTTGTTTTCATGAGATGATGATACTTTTATTAAGGTTGTCAAATGATTTAAAAGTTGAATTACTGTCATTATGATCTGTTCTCTTGATATATCTTCTCTGCTCTTCACAACAGATGTCCAATGCATACTTATTGAACTGGTCACATGTATTATTTCAACGAGTGTCTCTTCGATAACAAACGGTGGCCATGATACGTTACTCGGACATGACTCTTAATAAAGCAGTGAACACATCACTCTGCTATTTAACAGTTGAATAAATGCATTGTTTCTAGAACATTTATCATGGCGTTAAAATGACAAATCATGAGAATGTTCCTAATATAAACTTGTTCACACATTTTTCTTGATAAAGATGCGAGTTATTTTATTAGAATTTGTCGTTGCCTTTTGTATACCAACACGTTGAGACAATATTGTTTTTGTTAAAGCAAAGAAAAGTAAATAGATGATATAGTCATTCACAGATTTTTCACAATAATGAATCATTTTATTATTACACGGTAATATGCAGTGAGATTACTTTACCTTGATAAACTTTAAAGGGACTATTTTAACATAAAGGATTGGGTTAGTGCTCTGGATCTTGACCTGTTCTTGTAGGTAGTATGAAATACAATATACACCGATCGATCTGTAATGACTTAAAACTGTAATCAGCAGTAATTTGTTGGTGTCTTTCTATACGCTGCTCTTTTATGACCTACATGATCTATTTATAGACCCAGTGGTGGGTCATCTGCCACGTCTTGCCTGAAATGTAACTTGAACCATCTGTTTGTTTTTGATGCGGCGTCATCGTGATAAGAAAACCGGTTGTTTTTATCAAGCTTTATTCACTTTCCACATGTTACGAGTCTCACTGACAAAAATATGCTGTTGCTAATATTTGCACTTGATTGCAGTAGTACACATAGTAAAATGTTTTCATGTACTTTTATCACTTTATCATGATATATATTCATCTACCGACATATTTTTGAACTGACAAATGTCAGTTGTTATGCTGTTTTGTTTTGTAGGCACGGCACATTGTATCGCGTTGCATAATAAAGAATTGTGCATCTTCGTTTAGTATGGATTTTTTTGTCAAGATTGTGTTGGTGTTGAACGTGTTGAAACTGTGAATTAATTTCTGTCTATTTAATCTGTAAAGCAGGGATGGGAAATTGCATGTCCTTGGGGACTAAATGAAATACTGTGTATATTATGCTTGATGGATCTACTGACTCCTTTAAGAAACATCTTAAGATGTTTTTATTTGTTCAGGCTTTTCCATGATTTTCTGGAACTCCTGTTGTTTTATCAGTTTTATCTTGATCTTTAAAGTATATACTTTATTGAATATTGTTTTGATTGTTTAAGCGCTTTGTGACCCTGGTCTGGAAAAGCGCTATATAAATAAAAATTACTTACTTACTTACTTACTTATACGAGGCTGTCAGGCCAAAAGGATGTAACAGAAGGAGAGAACAGAAAGATATAAACATAGTGGCAAACCTAAATAAATAAAAGGACATTCTAAAATGTAGCTTTAATCATACTTTACATACAGTATATTGAATATTATATTTTGTTAAAATTGATTTTATTTAAATATGTATTGCATATTTAATATATTTTACTATTTAAAAGTGTAAATATATCAGTGTTAGTAACCATAAAACTCTGTAAAAAAAAAAAATTCAAATATGATATGAAATCTTTATAAAACTTATACAAATAGCCATGAAACAAATACCCATTAAAAGGACAAATAAAAGGAAGAATAAATGTATAACAAAGATCTTTAACAAGTTAAAGGTAGAGTTCAACTAGTAATAAAATTGATTATATAATTTAAGATACAGTTGATGAAATAAAATCAATAATCTCAATTTATCTTAAATTAAAATCTGAATCAGTGTCTCCGTTTCGCCTTCTTTGGAATAAATCGCATGCTCAATGAAACATGTCTGAGGTCTGCTAGATAAATATCACTCCAATGTTGTGGCCTTCCTTGGCGTTTTAAAAATCCGATCCGGGATCAGGGGACACCGTCTCCCAGTCGTAAACAAAGAGCGCGCAACTCTCCTCGCTTCAGCGCGAGACTGCAGCACTGGCACCTGCTACGACCATCCGATTGGCCAACAAACGCGTCAATCAACGTTAAATCCCGCCTTACAGGATTCGCCATTGGCTGAAGCCCCGACATCTTTGACGCTCGCTACACGCCATTGGTGTTTTCACCCGTAACCTAGCCTCCGAGCGGCGGGCGTTTCCGACCGAATTCACCGGGAGGGCCTTCCAGGCGGGGTGTTAAAGTCCATTGGAGTGTTTCCTCGCCGGAACGCGTCTCCGAATCCCTGGTTGGACGGGTAACCGGAAGTGTTCCGCCCGGAGTGAAGCCGCCGCCTCTGCCCTCACTGCTCGCGCCTGGACTCGAGCGCGGCGCTGCTGAGACAGAAACGGTGCAATGATAAAAGCCGCATATGCGGTAGCTTCGAGCTCCCACACCTCTCCAGCGAAATAAGCCCCACAACTGGTCTCACAAGAAACTCCTCACAACCGCAGCCCTTTTGATCGCATTCTCACCAACAAGAACCACAAGGTAAGACATTTGTTTTTTATTTTTTATTTAATTTTTGCTTACGCTGTGTAATAAGCGATCTCTGGCTAACGCTAGTCCAGTTGTGTGTTTGGATTTTAAAAGATTTATACACAACACATCCTTGACTTAAACATTGACTCGGAATGATCGCCTGTTATTTTTATTTTATTTAAAAAAAAAAAAGGATTGTGACCCGCATTGTACACCGGCGTCCACATTATAAGGTTATTACTATGACTATTCACCGATCAATGGACCAATTGGATCGATACCGTCTGTCTTTTTTTTGGTTCCCACATGAAAGTCGATCACAGTCACTTAAAGGGCTCATGTGATCGTTCAAGGTGTGGTTATTTTTTATTGAATGGCTGGTCGTTAAAAGACACGGCCTACGTCACAGACGCGTTAAAAAGGGGGAAAAAAGCAGTGTATTTGTGGCTTTTGTCCCCAAAGCATAAAAAGCGACGCGTTACTTGTATATTTTAAAACCAAAGAGAGTGAGAACAAGCATCTTGAACCCCCTAGTACGCCCCTTTGAAACCCGCACCTACAGCTGTACCATGGACGCAGGAAAGAACCGGGACCCCCCGCAGACCCTAGAACAGCAAGAGTCTAAAAGAATACAAACTAATGGCCCCTCAAATGAATTTGATTGGCTTTTATGGTCAGTTGTGTGTTTGTCTGTACCATTATTGATTTAGTTTAAATATAAGACTAAACCAAGATATTGATATTGTTTTAAAAAAATCAAACTAGAGAAAAAAAAAACAATGACTATTGGATGTCAAAGAAGAAAGATGTCCGTCCACTTTTGGTCAGCGGTTGAGTCTTTTTAACTATAAAGTCGCTGCCTATTAAATTAGTTTTAAAGGATTAACTACACAAGACACTCCTGGATTTGCAAGCAGCGATTTTCGCAGACTATGTTAATATTTTTTAAGACTAAATAATTATGTACTTTCTCTCTGAACAAATAAAAAGTAATTGGCTGGTTATAAAATCCACGCACACATTGAATGCCCTTCGGTGATGTCTGATTGAGTGTTTTTGGAAACTAGTTTTGAGGTGAGTCAGGGAGATCTTTCGCAACTAAATCTCGCCGTCTGCATCTCGATAGTTACCATGATAGTTACCATTTTTAGGGGAAAGTCGTGAGGCCTGGTGTCGTTGTAGGTCCATTGATTCAGGGGAAAAACATTGGCCATTTTGAATATTTAATTTCAGATTAGTTTGGGATCCTTTGAAGTGTGTTAAAATGTTATGACTGACACAAAAAAAAGGCCTTAATCTTTTAAGCACCAATGCCAAGTTGCTTCACGCCAGCAAGGGATGACATATTTTCCATACTTACCTGCTGGGTGGTGGCAACTCCTTTTGTCTGCGTGTTTATTCCACACCCAGAGTCATATTGTATTAGCTGTTATGGACGCGACAGGCTGTGAGACTGGGTCATAGGCAGACACGGCAGAAAACAACATAGCAGGAATCAGGCCTGATGACATACCTGTCGAGGTATGGAGACGCCTAACAGCGAACGCACAAAAAAAAGACTGACACATGCACTCACACACCTGTACACACCAGCGTATTTCAGAAGAAATGTTAAGTGGAACGACAGACCCTCACACACATGCATTTAGATCGATTCTTTTTTGTGTATGAAAGTCATTAACAGAAATTCACACCATTTCAGTATTGCAATGTTAATCTGGTCCGTTTAGACCGGTGCAGGACAAAGGTTGCTCTACGCTGTGTGAAAGAAGGAGAGCAGTATGTTTTTAAACAAGTGTTTTTCATAGAGACTAGATCTCTGGTCGACCATGAAACCAGGAAAAGCTGGACAATCCTGCTTTAGAAATGTATTCACACAGCATTAGCTTGATGCTAATTGGATCTCCAAAGACGCCTTTCTTAAGATGTTTTTATTTGTTCAGGCTTTTTCTTTGATTTTCTGGAACTCCTGTTGTGTTATCAGTTTAACTTGCCCTTTAAAGTATATACTTTATTGAATATTGTTTTGATTGTTTAAGCGCTTCGTGACCCTGGTCTGGAAAAGCGCTGTATAAATAAATATTACTTGCTTACTTACTTTCTGTGAACCCTTTGTTTGTCTTATGTGTCCTGGACTTTATATTTTTAACTGTGTTTTGTTTTTGATTGTTAAAGCACTTTGTTACCCTGGCCTAGAAAGAGGAGCTTTAGAAATAACCTTCACTTACTTACTTACTTTCTTCACTATTTATTTGAAGAATATATGATTTTAATGGAATGTATTCGTTGAGAAAGTGTATCAATGGATTGTTTTTTTGCAGTCATCTTAGTTCAGGTATTATTTGGGTGAGGTTTAGCTGAGCAGGATTTTTGCTTTATTTTTCTTATCCAAAGTCTAAGCCTATTTATGTCTCCTCTGTGGTATCCTACTTCGCTCGACTCACTCGCTGTCTCTCCCCCTCTTCTGTCATGTCAGTTTACTTTGTCGATTGATGGATCTCGCTGTTCCTCCACCCTTCCACTCGTCTCTGTTTCTCCTTGAATTGCCGTGTTTAACAATTAGGCCACCGCTGGATACATCAGCCCACTCTGCCCTGCATTTCACTGCTGCTCTTTCCTTACGAATCTCGTGGCTATTCTATAGTCCTCAAAACGATTCCACACGACTCTTAATACTTTTCGTTCTGTTTTCTCTCCAGTGCCCAAATCATGTCCCGAGCAAAGGGAGGTGGAGTGAATGATCTCACCCACTTCCTTTCATCTGGGGCATCGGGGTCGACCAACACCAATGGCATCTCCGCCGCCAGCCAAGCCGACTGGGCGGCCAAGCGGCTGGTATGGGTGCCGTCGGAGAAGCACGGCTTCGAGGTGAGTCCATGTGTAAAGCCGCGTGTAGAAAAATCTGTATAAAACCGACCATCGGTGAATAATTGGATTTAAACTATAGCAACTAGAGAATTAATTTCTTGGTCAATTATTATCCACAAGTGTGTGACTTGGGATGAAGGTGTGTCAAACAGGTAAGGGTGTGTAAAACTTTTCCTGTTTTATGAGCATTTTTATACACATGACATGGTGTTATTTTTGCTAAACTTGTTTTGGACTGTAACATATTAAAATCTAAAGGCTTTTCCATGAGAGACCGCAACATTGTTAAGTCAGTGTGGAATTGATGTCCTGTTGCAAGTTCCAGCTTCTATTTTTTTTATTGCAAAGGCCTTTATGAATAGAACAATAGCTTCCTTCAGCCTCTGAATGTTAAAGAGGCTGTAGCAGAAACACTGACTTTGCTGTATACGCAGGATTTGTGAATGACACGGTGAGGCGGTTCAGAAAAACACACGCCAAAGAACGCGTTTTTACATTCCTGTCATTCTGTTCCACGTTATCACTTTTATTTGACGGTTCCATTCTAATGAGTCCGGCGCTGGCCTGAGCGAAGTTTGAGTTCCTTACTTCCTGTCTGGCGAGCTCAAGACCCACATAAGAGATCCTCGCTTCCATTATCTGTCACTGTCATGTTCTATTTTGGTCCCGTGATGAACACTTATGATTCTCTGAAGCCATGAAGCATTCTAACACGGCCACACTCCTTCTTAAACCAGGATACAATCTCATGAATGTTATTTGGCTTTTAAAGATATACTTGTGTAAAGATTTTACTTTTTTTTTAATGTATATAATTGTTTATTGCTCAGGAAATACATCAGTGCCATTCAGAATATCATTCATAATTTTTAAAAACTCTCTTTGATTAAAATGTGTTTGATTTTCTAGCATTTAATTATTGGTTTAGAATAATTTAATTCATTAATTTCCTTATGGAAAGGTTGACTTGTTTTTATTGATTAATTTCATAAAATAATTGTGTATATTGAAAATTGAAATTGTTTAAACCTAATATTAAAAAATATACATTTTCAAAATGATTTATTTTTCTTCACACATTGAGTTTAATAGTCAAATTCCAATAACAAAAATATAATCATTGTAAATTCAATATTTTTAATTCATATCGCTTAAATTGAATATAAAAATGTTTGTGTAGTAGATAGATGGATAGATAAATAAAACTTTATTGATATCTCTTCCTTGTTTAATAGTGTCACCAGTCAATACTAAAACTATTAGCCACGGTGGAAAATTCCCACATTTAAAATGTTAAATTGAACATTGAATATTCTAATGGCTCTGGTATACTTCCATGTAAATGTCTATCGCGTGACAGAGGGCAACTTGAAATCGTAGTCTCTTGATTACAAAACAAGTCCACGATAGTTATTTAAGTGTGATGGAACATCTCGTGCAACTATAAATAAAAAGAATGCCTTCATCTCCCGGTCATGTTGGTTGACTCTCTTCCGTCCATGCCAACAGTCGGCCAGCATCCGAGAAGAAGATGGCGATAAGATCGAAGTGGAGCTGACGGACAGTCAGAGGAAGATCACTCTGTCCAGGGAGGAGGTGCAGAGAATGAACCCTCCTCGCTTCAGCAAGGTGGAGGACATGGCCGACCTCACCTGCCTCAACGAAGCATCCGTTCTACACAACCTGAGAGACCGATACTACTCCGGGTTGATCTATGTGAGTATTTACACATCATTTGTTCCCACAAAAAAAACACTTGAACTCGGGACACGTTTTCTAAACGCCAACACTTGTGTGGGCAGCGTTGAGTGACCACATTTTTGTCCGAGACGAGCACATGTTGTCGTTCACAGCAAGCACTTTGGTGCGTCTTGTGTAACTGATACAAGCTGGTAAGAGGAGCGAGGGGTCGGTTTACAAACTTGTTGATAGGACTGTTGCCAGCCACACTCCTCCTGTTCTTTAAGAGAGAAATTCCTAGAATTATTTCAGATAAAAAAAATTTTTAAAACTAACATTCACACCCTCATTAAAACACAAAACTTTTCCTGTTTTATGAGCATTTTTATACACATGACATGGCGTTATTTTTGCTAAACTTGTTTTGGACTGTAAAATATTATTATCTAAAGGATTTTCCATGAGAGACTACGACATTGTTAACTCAAATATAAAATAAAATGGATATTTTCCCAAGAATTCTGAGAGGCCTGTTGAAAAAAATCAGACGGTGATACGTCAATCAAACTCAACCCTCCATTAAGTGGCTCTTAAATGGTAAATAGCTCTTACTTATACAGCGCTTTTTTTTCTATGATTATTCAGCACCTTAAGCGTTTTACACTAAGTCACATTTTCTGCTCTGTGTAAGATATAATAATAATAATAATAATAATCTCTATTTATATAGCGCCTTTCTAGACGTTCTAAACATGAGGAGGGGGTTTAAGTCTCAAAATATGGCTTGCTCACTTTTTTTCGTCCAAAAAGACACTGCAAATGCATCCATAAACCATAGTGGTCGACTGTAACGTCCATCTTGTATTTAAAGACCCAACATGAAACATTGTTCGAAGAAAATAAATCTATTTATTCAGCTTGAAGCTTGAGATTTCCAGTGACTAACTAGGATATTCTGCTACAATTAATTATTTTTTTGTACTAATTATTATGTGTTGTACTTCTGCCTGTAACTACTATTCACAACACAAATACAAACTATGTACTACCAATTTATACCATGAAGTGAAGTCTTCACAGTTGTCGTGGTCAATTGAAGAATTTCGGAAGAAAATATTATTTACAAAAATATCAAACACACAAGTCTATTTTAAGCTTTTGGGATCGCAGCTGTTACTCCGTCAGTCGTCCCCAGCTACTGTTCCTGTTGCTCATCTACGTTCGAAGAACATTTCTGAGCCGTGTAAGTCATGTCCAAGTGAGGCCTCTTGGGTAACGCAACACATTATATCATAAACGAGTATAAACGGTTGCGGCTCCTTCAGAAAAACGAGAGCAGAGAAAGTGAACCAACAAAAAATCTGAAGTGAACATGGAGGAGGAAAAAAAAAGGAGAAAGTGACCAAACGAGAAAACATGCATACACTTACTTACTCACCGCATTCCTGAGCAGAGGGAAGTGTCACCATATATTCCGAGCTGTGACAAGATAAGATAATACTTTATTGACCTCATGGAAATATTGTTGGACACTCTACACACTACAAAATAGCAGCAGTCACGACAGTCATTGAGTCTAATATATGTCATGACAGCTTCATGTTTTCGTGGATGATTAGTTTAGAACATTGCTCTCGCCTTGAGATAAAGTTTAATGGCCTTTGGCATTCAATCCTGATCCAGGGTGTGATGAGGTGAAAGTGGTTACACTCTGGCACTGTTTCTGCTCCTTGAGTTCAATGGATCGACGTGTTAAAAAGTTAAAAGTTAATTTGAAATACGTGTCGTTTTTTTTCCAGACGTACTCCGGCCTCTTCTGCGTGGTCGTGAACCCGTACAAGCACCTGCCCATCTACACAGAAGCCATCGTTGAGATGTACCGAGGCAAAAAGCGACACGAGATGCCCCCCCACATCTACGCCGTATCAGAGGCCGCCTATCGGAGTATGCTTCAAGGTACTTCGCACTATCTTTTGGCCTTTGACCCCTGGTTTAATGTGCTGGAGCAAATTCATGTATCTGCTATCAGCTGAGCGCCGCTGGAATGTGAATCTTTTCTTTTTTTTTCGTGATCTTTGATCGAGTCTGTGCTTTTTCTTGTGGGCGTGGATTCTCTCCTCACGATGTTATCAAATCACTGGACAATAAAAAGAAGGTTTCCCAGCAGATATTAGGGTGTGACGATGAGGCTCGGTTGATGAAATCATTCGTTTGATCACGATGACTCATGCCTTACCAGTAGCAACAGAACATGTCAGACATTTTTTTTCTTTCTAAATCTCAACTGACACTGAGTGTGTGCCATGAAAACCGGATAAAGAAAGTTCCCAGCAACCTGAGTAGCTGGGGAAAGATTGCGCAACGTCTGAGCCCGAGGGTGTCTCCCTAAGATAACACGACAGGACAGATGAGGCTCAACGTCTCCATGGCTGCATCTCTACCCGGCGTCACCCCCAGAGGCAGGACCGACACGGTCTTACTACACTCATTGAACCTGTAGGACCAGTATGAATTCTTCCAGGCTCAGCGCGTGGGAATCCTTGAAAGAAAATACTCGTAATAGTCGCAAACAATGTCCACTATTGAATTCTTGCGGTGCAGGGTAAGGCAGTCTGGACGGACCAGTTGAGCCAGTGGCCGGCTTCTGTCTTGCTCCTAAGTAGACGAGCCACCAGCAAGGCTCTGAGGGTCTCATGGGGGGCGGTGGGCATGAAATATGAATCACGCACAGAGGGTTGAGGTGTTAAAGACTTCTTGAGGGCGGCTGTGGGAAAATTTAGCTGCTGTGGCAACTGTCAATAAAACATTGTTTGACATCAGTTTTTGCATTTTTACATGAGCCAAAGAAGCATTTGTACTATTTTTTTCTGTGGAGGTGCTTTCGGTTGTTGTTTGGAATGTACAGGTTTATACAAAAGGTGATTTAAAAAAAAAAAAAGAAGGTGTGGCACATGCTGTCGTGCGTGTCTTAACTGAATCTGTAGTGGATCACTCCATGTCTCATACTGAACCCACGGCTTACCCTCATGTTATTATGATGTTGCACTGATAGGAAACTTTGAGGCCCTGGATTTAAGTGGAGTTTATGAATTTGAGGAGATCATAACAGTTATATTGACGTTCACTTTTGCTTCTTACAGCCTTGAATTTGGAGTTTTACTATAAGTGCTACACTAAGTTGAAGAATGCTCAGATGTTTAATTCATAATTTCCAAGGCTATTGATGTGCGTTCGAGTCTCTGTTAAGCTGCCATGTGCCGAATCGTGTTCCTCTTCTAATCGGCCATGAAGATATTTGGTTATCTGTCTGATCCATCATGTCGTTGTTACGCATGATCACATGTTCCGTTTGTGCTAACACAATTATTTTGTTTTGCAGATCGAGAGGATCAAGCAATTCTCTGCACGTAAGTAGAAATAATTAAATATATATATTTATTTTTTTCTCTGTCTGGATTTCTACAGTTTAATGTGTTGATTTAAGTGCGTCTTAAATAGATGTTGGACTCTATTGTATCATCAGTGTGTGTCTGTTTGTACAAAAATCTCTTTTCATTGAAATATTGACGCCCACACTGCTGTGATTGGTCAGCATTGATGTTTGTCAATCCAGGAAGTCTCCACCTCCAACGGACTCGTTGTATAAACAAAGCAGGGCGTGATTACAGCTGGCTGGAGGAGGAAGTAACGCCATTATTATTACAATATAATAGACTCCGCTCTCGTAACCTTTCGTTCGCCAAGACTTCTAGAGAACTTTCTAGTAGTAAAGTAATACGTTCAAAACACGGTCATGATGAGGATCTTACTAAGCATCTTGGAAATGAAGACAGCATTTGAAACATTTTAAGTGAGTCACAGGAGTTGGGTTTTCACAGTAGTGGCCCTTTAAATAAAATGTATGTAGAAGAAGTTAAAGCAACTATAGTTGACCGAGGGGCTGGACCACAGACTGATCTGATTCACTAAAGTCTAGCTTAACATTTGAACATGTGAAAGTAAAACAATCCTGCCTTCTTCTCACTACCCCACAAATATATTTCTAGATCCACCCCTGGATATAATCCTATTTAAATCTGAAGCCAGCTTAATGAATCTTAATAAACAAACAATTCTGACCTAGAACGGCTTTAAATTACTTCACAATATTATTGCTTTATGGCAAACCAGTTTAAACTTTCATAGTTCTTCAAATAACTGAATAAATGACTGCAGCTGTGTGAAAAAATATGCTGACAAATATTTCCCAGTAGAAGTGATTTCAATTACACTACTAAATCCATATTACAGCAAATCTATTAACAGGAATATATGGCCTGTTTTGCATATTTAAAAGATAAGTCATTTTGTGTTCTGTTCTAATAAAAAGGTAGATCTGTAGTTCTATGTTTAAATTCAAATGTATTTCATGCAACATGAGGTTGAGATACACATATCTGACAAGGCTCCAGTCCTGGCTTTCAGGCTCTGTCGCTTAACATCTCATTTCTGACTTCCTGTCATCTTTCCTTCCTCTCAGACTTCCCGTCATTGTCCAGGTCAACCATCCTCGGTGGCTCTAGGTCGAAGCCCATCTTCTTTTAGATCATCAACAGCTGCTATTTTCTGTCAGACTTCCTCTCGTTTCCTTCCAAAAACAACAAAACCGATGCAGGTTTTATCCTCCACATGTGTCTTGCGTTTAGAATTCCAACGTTTAAACAGAGATCTAATTTTATTTCAGGCCACCTGCTCCTCAATGTTCTCTTCTTCTGGTTGTTTATCCTTCAAATTGAAACCATGTGTTTTACGCATGAGTTGTTTTTAAATGCTCTTGTCTTGTGTGTTACAGAGGAGAGTCTGGAGCAGGAAAAACGGAGAACACCAAAAAGGTCATTCAGTATTTGGCTCACGTGGCTTCGTCCCATAAAACTGGAAACCCTGCGAGAAACAAAGACCTTTTACAGGTACGTTGATGCGCGAAAGGATGAGACAGTATTTGTGCTAAAATAAGACGAGTCGATAGTTGTTTACACGGGTGTTTTAAAACAAGAATCTTTATTTTCCGCTGATAAATCTCTAAATGTCTTTTCTGATTTCAATTCATTTCTATTTTTCTATCCACCAGACACAAGGTAAAATATGCAAATAAAGGGTGATAATACAAAGTACATTTCCACCCACTCAGAAGTGAGGAAAGAGAGAGAAACAAAATCGTGCTCGTCAAATATCAAATGGATTTTCAAGGGTCTGAGTCAGAGCTTGAATTTCATTACGTGTCATAAAATATAAACGATCTTGTGACAAATTAAAATGCTTACATTTGGTTAACAATTAGATGTAAACAACAGTGTTGACAGCTTGACTTGTGCCATGAATTGATCTTACTTGTTTATCACTCGCTAGTCTGTGTTAGACACAGAATTTTTAGCCCGAGATCTTCTTCTATAAGTGGCGTTTCTCTCGTTTTTTTCTTGCCTCCTTTTGAACGCACCTTCCTCCTCGCTTCCTTGACCGCTTCCTTTCATTATCTTCCACTGCATTGTGTCTCTTTCCTGGACGCTCAGATGGACGGCTCTCGGTCCTTAACACGAGGCAGCACAATGGTGAACCGGGTGAGTTACCTCCGTCCTTCTGTCCCTTTTTTGTTTCTCCTCCTTGATCTTTCGCGTCTACAGTAAAACCTCCGTGTTGACCCCGACTAACCAACCGTTGACTAGAAGAGAGTGTGACATGTCTATTCATATGTTTGTCGTTGTTGTTGTCTCATTTGTCTCTTTTTTTTGTTTATCCTTCTTTTTCTATTCACCCATCAACCCACTCTTTACCCTCCTTAAACCTCATTTCCTTTCATAAACCATCAGAGTATGCAATATGTAAGTATGAAGGTGGTACAGGCTTGTCGGGGACATGTAATCTGATTTACATGTGGTTTCTCCCCATTTACTTAAGAGTTCTCAATGGAAGCATGGGAGTTGTTTTTGCTCGCAACACCCAAAGCTTTTAGCTTCACAAATGTTTCCTTACATCGATCACGCTTTCACGCTGTGCCTGCATGTCAAAAGGGATGGAATGTTGGATCAAAACCATGCTTCAAATGTGACAAAATGGAATAGAAGTCTTTGCTAGCGAAGACCCTTTTCATTAGCATCCCCGCAACTAGCACATTAGCAGAAACAAGCTAGCTCCCACTAGCATCTAGCAGGTAAGTTGCTTGTTGTCTTTGATGAGCAACAACTGTTTGATTCTTAAGATTATAATGGAAATTAATCATTTAATTCAGTTCACATTTTCTGTGTTCTCTACCAAGTGCATGCTTTTATGGATATATGATATAGCTGGGAATCAGTTTGCTATTTTTGCTTTCAAATGCTTCTTTTTTTCTTTTTTTTTGCTGTGGCTATGCGGTTGTGCATTTTCAAAAAAGGGAATATGGATCCATCTATCAGGCTTTCGCCTGAGACAAAACTGAATGAGCTCCTTTTTGTTTTTAGGGTGACCTGGAGCGACAGCTTCTTCAGGCGAACCCGATCTTGGAAGCCTTCGGCAACGCTAAGACCACGAAGAACGACAACTCTTCTCGTTTTGTAAGAACGAAATGCTATTCTTCTTATGTTCAATATAAAAGAGACTTACAAAAGTGTTTTTCTTTTTCAGGGTAAATTCATCCGCATTAATTTCGATGTGGCGGGATACATCGTCGGTGCCAACATTGAAACCTGTGTCCTTTTAAAAAAAAAAGTCAATCATTGTTAATAATTTGTGGGTAGTTAGTGATTATTATATATTGTGGTCGCTTAT
The DNA here is from genome assembly GCF_982586985.1 of Callionymus lyra. NCBI lineage: Eukaryota > Metazoa > Chordata > Actinopteri > Syngnathiformes > Callionymidae > Callionymus > Callionymus lyra. Next base: position 13,855,347 of record NC_141834.1, read on the forward strand.
CTGTAACTACAGTTATTTATGTGATAACATTTTTTTTATTATTAAATTAAAATAAAAGGATTTTACTAGTCCTTGACCAGACTATCAGACCTCCTGGAAAAGTCGCGGGCCGCCCGCCAGGCCAAAGATGAGAGGACATTTCACATCTTCTACCAGCTGTTGAGTGGAGCCTCAGAAGAAGACAGAAGTGAGTCCGAGTCTGTTGTGAATAACGAACATATTTTTATAAAAACCAAGTTAACAATATTCCTGTGCTGCTATTTCTTGTCAGCTGCCCTGCTTGTGGGAACAGCCGACCAGTACCGCTTCCTCAGCGGAGGAAACATCCGAGTTCCGGGTCAGAGTGACTCGGAGAACTTCGAGCAAACGATGGACTCGATGGGCATCATGGGCTTCAACCCTGAAGAATCGCATTGTAGGAGGAATCTAAATTGATTGACATTTTCCCTGATGGTTCCTCATCCCGTTTGTCATCCCCACACAGCGATGCTGAAGGTGATCTCCGCTGTGCTCCAGTTCGGGAACATTAGTTTCTCAAGAGAGAAGAACCACGACCAGGCCTCCATGCCCGACGACACCGCCGCTCAGAAACTCTGCCACCTGCTCGGGATCAACGTGTCGGAGTTCACGCGCGCCATCCTCACCCCGAGGATCAAAGTGGGCCGCGAGTACGTGCAGAAGTCTCAGACCAAAGAACAGGTAACTTGAAGAAAGAAACGAGACGTCGGGAATTGTATCTTAACTTTTGGAGACTCTGTCGATCAGGCGGACTTCGCCGTGGAGGCCTTGGCCAAGGCCACCTACGAGCGCCTGTTCAAGTGGCTGGTGCACAGGATCAACAAGGCTCTGGACCGACGACAGCGACAAGGAGCGTCTTTCATCGGTATCCTAGATATTGCCGGATTCGAGATCTTCCAGGTCGGTTTTATTCCTGATCAAAGTTCGCTCGGCTTCATCGCATTATCTGATCCCATGATTGACTTCTCCTCCACAGATGAACTCCTTTGAGCAGCTCTGCATCAACTACACCAACGAGAAGCTGCAGCAGCTGTTCAACCACACCATGTTCATCCTTGAGCAGGAGGAATACCAGCGGGAAGGAATTGAATGGAACTTTATTGATTTTGGTTTAGATCTGCAGCCCTGCATCGACCTTATTGAAAGACCTGTAAGTATCAAGAAAGTAAGTTGATTCAAGAAAAACGCTATCAGGTTAGTCATGGAAATACACCAGACATGATGCATACACAACATACTAGTACATGTATTTATAGGATTGGCATCAGAATATTTGGAATGGAAATATTGTATAATGAATTTTTAACGTTTTTAAGAATTATTATTATTTTATTTTTTTCTTATTGAATTGTTGAAATATTGAATTTATAAAGCTACGAATTAAAAAATATTTGTTTTATAAACTTATTTTTTAGGTATGGAGTTTGAATATCAATTTGATTTTCTGAAAAAAAAGATTCAATAAAAATTGTTTAATGTTAATTTCAACCATTCAACATATACACATACTACATCCATACCTTTGGGAAAACGTTGTGTGTGACAAAACTGTCGTGTGTGTCCAGAACTTCACGCCCGGTGTCCTGGCCATCCTGGACGAAGAGTGCTGGTTCCCTCGAGCGACAGACCAAACCTTCGTGGAAAAGCTCACCGTCCAGCAAGGCACTCATTCCAAATTCTCCAAACCAAAGCAGCCTCGCGAGGAGGCGGATTTCTCCATCATTCACTACGCTGGGAAGGTATTTCCCCATTTTGTTCTCATTTCCTCTCGAGGGTCGTCACTAAGCGATCCATCCTCACTTCCCCCTGTCAGGTCGACTATCAAGCCGTCGACTGGCTGATCAAAAACATGGATCCTTTGAACGACAACGTGGCTTCGCTGCTCCATCAGTCGCCGGATCACTTTGTCGCTGAGCTCTGGAAAGAGGGTGAGGCTGATTTAATGATGGTTAATTAAACTATAAATATATTTTTTTATTCATGTGTCGGACATTGTTCACTAACGGGCTGTTTTTTCCCCTTTCATCACGCAACTGCTCTCTGTCTGTTCATGGATGCTTCGATCGACCCCCTTTTTCCCTTCTTCTCGTATTTGAAAACTTACTTTTCCTTCTGTTTTTTCCTCCGAACCTCTTCTTCCTCCTGCCTCAGATATTCAAACTCTTCCTCGTGTGTACTACTTTGACTCCTATGCCACAATTCAGGCAAATGGCGGCGACAGTAGGTTTCTCTCCTCCTCACCTGCACTCGACTCCCGTCTCGGTTTTTAGTTTGTCGTGTTTTTCTTTTGACAAGTAGTCGTAGCTGTGATGTGTTCCAGAAGCTTGTCTAGTGCTCAGCATAGCTGCATGTGTGTGATTAGTCACCGTTCCGATCACATCGGGAAGTCAACTTTACACCTGCATCCGAAGGTGTTGACGGAATCCTGATGTGATCTCGAATTAATCATCGAACTGAACTCTCTGTGTCGACTGTATCATCTTCACTGACGTTCAAAAGAAGAAAAATCTGACAATGTTTTCGCAACATGGCATGTTTCAACCTGCCGTTCGGAGCCGGTTAGAGCGGTACTCTCTATTTTATTTACATACTGGTACAGTCAACAGAGCTTTTAAAAACAAACTCACCCTATTTGATTTCACTTCTTTCTACGTGGGAAATAAGTGCAAATACCTGATGAAGCTGACGGAGGTTTTTTTTTATCCTTCAGTGGACCGGATCGTGGGTCTGGACCAGGTGACACCAGATGACAGCGCCACCGCTAAGTTCGGCGGCGCGGTGCAAAAGACGAAGAAGGGAATGTTCCGCACCGTCGGTCAGCTGTACAAGGAGTCCCTCGGTAAACTGATGACCACCCTGAAGAACACCAACCCCAACTTCCTCCGCTGCATCATTCCCAACCACGAGAAGAAGGTGAGCCGGTGATTAAACGTGTGTGTCGTATCCATGTTTTTACTCACTGTTCCCATGTTCTTGTCCAGTCTGGTAAACTGGAACCTCACCTGGTTCTGGAGCAGCTGAAATGTAACGGAGTTCTGGAGGGAATCCGCATCTGCAGACAAGGATTCCCGAATCGGATCGCATTTCACGATTTCCGACAGAGGTAATAACGTCAGAGGTTTCCATAGAGAACGGCAACTGTTGGTTGGATGGAGAGATAATTCAGGGCAGCTGCATTTCCTAAGGGGCCACATGTATATAGTGAATGTTGTGTGTGTGTGTGGGGGGGGGGTCATCTAGCAAAAGAACAAAACAAAGTATTGTGGGAAAAGGTTTTAAAATAGTGAGTATAAAATACTTGTGAGAAGGTTATTTATGTATGTATGTTATATATGTATTTATGTATCCAATATCGAAAATATAACTGTCATGGAATTAGCTAAAATTATGAAAAAATTATTTTCTTACGCATTATAACATGTAATATACATGTTATAATGCGTAAGAAAATAATTATTTATGTATGCATGTTATATATGTATTTATGTATCCAATATCGAAAATATAACTATGTCATGGAATTAGCTAAAATTATAGAACAATTATTGTCTTACGCATTATTACATGTAACATACATGTAAAACTGACCTGAGGAATAAGAAAGACCTTTTAAAAGTCAAAAACAATTTAATCAAATACATTTTTAAAACTAAAAACGTAACAGAAAAGAACACTATTTTTTCCCTTTTGATAAAAAAAAATGTGAGTTACAAGAATTGAAAAGATCAGACTAAACTAAAACTCTCTTCTCCAGATATGAGATTCTGACCCCGAACGCTATTCCTCGCTCTTTCATGGATGGAAAACAAGCGTGTGAACACATGGTGAGTTGCATTCTGGGAATCTTGTCTTAAACAATCAATCCTTAATCAGCAAAATATGTGAAAAGTATGTTTTTTGTTCTTTCAGATTCAAGCTCTGGAGTTGGACCCGAACCTGTTCAGGGTGGGTCAGAGCAAGATCTTCTTCAGAGCCGGAGTCCTGGGTCACCTGGAAGAAGAGAGAGACCTGAAGATAACCGACACCATCATCCAATTCCAGAGCTGTGCCAGAGGTTTCCTCGCACGCAAGTAAGAACCGACAGCCACTTGAGATGACAGCTTTAAGATGGAGGGTGATCTTCCATGAGTTTAATTAGGATCCATCATGTTGTTACTCAATAATAATAAGTTTCCAACTCGCCGCGGGGAGAAGATGATTCTCTGCCAGAAGTTCTTCTGTATTTCATCACGTATTCATCCGAGTAATCGATGCATTAACAATTTAAGATCCTCAAGTACAGCTTTTAAATAATAATTGTTATTTTACTGATGGACTTTTGACCAATTAAACCTAAAAAAACAGTTTTAAGTTCTCAACCCTGGGTCAAGGTGACCCAAAGACAAATATGCTTGGGGTATCTTTTGTGTTGTCTCTGCATCAAGGTGAGGTCCAGGGAGTTAGTTCACCTTGACCCAAAGACAACACAAGGGATACCACAAACACATTTGTCTTCGGGCCTCCGGGTCACCTTGACCCAGACACAACACAAGGGTTAAATTGCTCTTATTTTTTTATCACATTATTCATGTGAGTAGCATATGCTCTGTCAAGATGGAAAGAAGAAAATCTGACCAGAGAAATTGGAATAGAAATAAGGACGCAATAGATGAATAAAAAATAGTTTAAACGTTTGATTAAACATATTGCATAGTATATTAAACAATGGTATTAAAAAAGTAAAATAATTATTTGATTGTATTTTATTCCTTTATGCATACATTTGTTAATGTGTTAATCATAATGCTATTTACAAAACAGATCAAAGAAGCTGATCTTATTCTTAAACATTTATTGAATTTTGATTTCAGTTTATTCAACATGCACTCACAAAACGGTGAAATTAAAGGAGGAAAAGTGAGACGATACATTTCTAAAACAAGTTTTGCTTACAGTTGAACTAGTAATACATTCTGAAAATATATATTTTAATTATATTGTGACTTCATCCATCAGAAGCATTTCTCTGGTTAGTATGAGTTCCACGTTGACCTCATCTCGGCTCCATAAATACAGTGGACCGCCTGCACCGAGGGTCTTTATTAGATGATGGTGATTTATTAATTCATGCACTCTTTAGTTCAGACATGGCCGTTTATTACATCTTGCAATAGATGGATTCATAGATGGATCTTTATTAATAAGAAGATCCCTTCGGGAAATGAAAAAAATATAATCAGGAAGGATAATCTTAACTCTTTTTTTTCCCCAGAGCTTTTATGAAGAAGCAGCAGCAGCTGAGTGCTCTGAGGGTGATGCAGAGGAACTGTGCCGCCTACCTCAAACTCAGGAACTGGCAGTGGTGGCGCTTGTTCACAAAGGTATCTACACTTCATCGTTGTCAGCGAAACACTTTACTTGAAACTTTATCGGCATCTGTTTCAGATCTCGACATATTTATGATCTTGTTGTGAAAAATAAGAGTTGATTCGCTGGAATGCTAATCATGCTAATCATTAACATAATGTACATGTTACTTGACATTTATTTCCTATGAGAGCCTGTACAGCTTTGGAAATGAAACTAAATCACACAAGGCGGCCAAACAATTGAACATTTATTTAATAGGACGTATAAGTCAGATTCATGGAGGCTCAATTTATTATATTAATCTCTGTGTTTGTTCACCGTCGACAAACAAATAACAGTCTGTAACTCATATTGATGACATCCATAGTCTTTGTCTCTTATCTTATCTTAAACACTGACCTCTTTCAGGTCAACATATCAACATGAAAATTAATCTAGTTTGATTTTAACAACCTGGCTTGAGTTGAAGTGCTGTACAGTAATATAACAATTGATAAATTATAAATCTATTGCTTCTCCTTTATTTTTTAATGGTTCTTTTTTCAGTCATTTAATTGTTAATATTATAAGTTATCTTCATGAAATATCCATCTTCCATAGCAGGTTATTCCAGAAGGAAAAGATCACGAGTTTCCGTCATGTTTGCAGACGTCTTACATGTAGACGGCGCGGTGAGAGAGTGTAAGAGCAAAAGTGTTTGGTGGAATCTGAAAGTGTTGACGACTCATGTTTGCATAGAACTCTGTGTCAATCCTCCTCTCGCGATTAAAACAGTCTGCTGATCTGAAGCGAGGGTGGAGGAGGAGCACAGGCTGATCAACAGCAGAACTAGCTTGGTGTCGAGATCGGCGGATGATTATTTAAAAAGAGAAAAAGGAGTTTGAGGTGATCGTCATGACCTTTCAACTCCAGGTGAAGCCGCTCCTGCAGGTGACGAGGCAGGATGAGGAGATCCAGGTCCGGGAGACGGAGCTGCAGAAGGCGAAAGATCAACTGACACGAGTGGAGGTGAACTTTACGGAGCTGGACAAAAAGCACATTCAGGTAAAGAAAGAACGTTTCTTTTTCAAGTGTTTTATACTTTGATACTGATCGCTTTCCCCGCCTAATTCTAGCTGATGAAGGAAAAGTCTGTGCTGGCCGACCAGCTGCAAGCGGAGGCAGAACTGTTTGCAGAGGCTGAAGAGATGAGGGCCAGGTTGGTCAATCGTAAACAGGAGCTTGAGGACGTCCTGAGTGACCTGGAGAGTCGACTGGTGGAGGAGGAGGAGAGAGGCGTCCAGCTGAGCACTGAAAAGAAGAAATTGCAGCAGAACGTGCAGGTAAGAAATAAGAAATCTAAATTTAAAGACATGTCACTAAACAAAACTGTTGATGAATTGTCAGGACTTGGAGGAGCAGTTAGAAGAAGAGGAAAGCGCCAAACAGCGCCTCCTGTTGGAGAAGGTCAGCCTGGAAACCAAAGTCAAGAGTCTGGAGACGGACCACATGAGTGCAGTGGAGCACAGAGACAGATTCAGCAAGGTACATGTTCTTCTACATCTACTGAAGATATGTCATATTTCTTTGGTTCTTTACAAAAATGAAAAAAAATAATAATAATTATATGAGGTTTTTGACCAAATTTAAGAAAAGTAATCTTTCCTTTAAGTGGAGTCCATGTTGTCTTATAAGGTCTCAGAAAATGTATCTTAACTGCCTTAAACTGTCAGAAATTGGCTTGAATATGAAAATGTTTTACTTTTATTCCAAAACAAATACTAGACTTTCTTCTCCCTGGGAAAGTTCTCTAAAAGTGTTAAAACAAATATTAGTTGACTTTGAAGACGTTTTCCAGTCTGAACGAGGTTTAAATAAGTTCATTTTATGACTGAAAGTATTCTGTGTCTGCGAGTTTTATTCATGTTTTTTTTACTTTATTTTGCCAATATGGATGTGAAATGGGTCTTAATTGTATTATGTTCTTAAAAGTTATTGATTATAAGTTGCTGACTAAGTTATTCTTATCAATCAAACATAAAAAGATTATATTATTATCTTGATATGTAATTAAGATTATTTTAAGGCAAAAATAAGAACTATTCGATTTATTAAAATAACTGTAAAGGAATGTTTTCACTGTTCATTTTTTTTATTCCCAAATCATAATTTCGTTTTTACTATTTCCTCTTTGTAGGAGAAGAAACAGTTGGAAGAGCGTCTGATTGAAATCACAGACCAACTCACTGAAGAAGAAGAGAAAAGCAAGAGTCTGAACAAACTGAAGAACAAGCAGGAGGCAGTCATTGCGGATCTAGAAGGTGAGATGAATATTCGTCTGTCATGGAGTTTATGAAAGTACAGAAGATTGATCCAAGTTTGGCTTAAACTCTGCAGACCGTCTGAAACGTGAGGAACAAACCCGTCTGGAGCAGGAGAAATGGAAAAGGCGAATGGAGTCGGAGTCAGTGGAGGCCCAGGAGCAGCTCTCAGATCTGGGCATGATGACCGCTGATATGAAGTCCAGCCTGACCCAGAAGGAGAAGGAGATATCCACTGTTCAGACCAGGTAGGGAACAATTTGACTTCATTATTTTTTGTTTATTCAATCCTTTTGAAACACTTCTTACTGATACCTTCAGGCTGGAGGAAGAAGGAAGCAGACGTTCAGAAGCACAGAGGGCGCTGAGGGAGGCCATGTCACAGGTGTCTGAGCTGAAGGAGGAAGTGGAGAACGAGCGTGGAATGAGAGAGCGGGCGGAGAAACAGAGGCGTGACTTGGGGGAGGAGCTGGAGGCTCTGAGAACCGAGCTGGAGGACACACTGGACACCACAGCAGCCCAGCAGGAGCTCAGGTCAGTTCATGAGACAACTTGGTTCTATGAAGGCTCAGAAAACTAAAGTCTTTAGTCCAGATTTAACTTTAACTTTAACTTTAAACAAGTTATTCCAGCTACAGGAGAGAAATTTGAAAATGTATTTTCTGGCAGTCACACTAAGCCTAGATAACGTCAATAATCAGAGTGCCCTTGGATCCAAGTCATTAAAGTCAAGAGGCATTCAAATAAATAAATCTAAAGTAATGACCTCTTGCCACTTTAAAATGTCTTACATTTTTAAAGACTTAAATATATAAACGCATGACAAGTTGGAATTTGTTAGTTTCAAAATTCAAATCTCTAAATATTTGGGATCCATTTTTAATTTTACAACATTAACATTTTTATGTAGCAACTTGGAAAATAGATTTTTTCTTTGGGCAATATGAGAAGTGTTAAAAGAAGAACTTTCTGCCCAACTTACATTTTTCTCCATGGCTGAACCCGGTACAATGCAAAGGTTTTCGAGGCATCTTGTCCTTTGATTTCTCTTCTAAATTTGAATCGGAGTCAAGGTGGACTAAAGTAGTTTTTACTTGATCTTAAAACAAAAACATTTGAGTTAAATTGTCTCTGAATGTTCATAATGGATGTGTTTCTTAATTCTTTAGATTTGTTTGATAAAAATTATTTAAATTAAAATTAATTTTAAATAGTATCAAAAAAGTATTTAAAAGTCTTGAATTTAACTTGCCTTAAGCTGTGGGAATCATGTAATCCAGTCAATCAGAATAAACAAAAATATGTTGTGACAATAACAAACACTAAACTAAACCTAATATGAGTTTTTAATGTCATGCAAGAATAATTTAACTCAAATTAGGGTTTAAAGTCACTATTCTGTCAAAAATATGTTTTTTTTGTCAGATTCTGAAAAAAGCCATGCCTGTGATTACCTTGCTTTTTTCAGAATCTTAAATAAAACTATCCTGGTTTTGAATATTAGTATGTTTGGTCATTTAAAAAAGAAAGGTAAATACTTTTTACAATGTAAGTAAGTAAGTAAGTAATTCTTATTTATATAGCGCTTTTCCAGACCAGGGTCACAAAGCGCTTAAACAATCAAAACATTATTCAATAAAGTATAAACTTTAAAGATCAAGATAAAACTGATAACACAACAGGAGTTCCAGAAAATCAAGGAAAAGCCTGAACAAATAAAAACGTCTTAAGATGGAAACGTATCTGACTGTAAGTCACTTGAACTCTTCACGTTTCTCTCTCCTCAGGTCCCGTCGAGAAGCCGAGTTGAGCGACCTTCAGCGAGGAATCGAGGACGCGACGCGTCGTCATGAGTCGCAGCTCTCAGAACTCCGTGTCAAACACAGCTCTGCCATCGATAATCTTCAGGAGCAGCTGGACAACAGCAAGAGGGTAAGAACAGTCTTTCATGTTCCAAGAAAGTTTGTGTATTCACGTCACATCCTCTTTTCTCCTCCAGAATCGCCAGTCTTTGGAGAAAGCGAAGGTGGTTTTGGAGGAAGAGAGGCAGAGTTTAACGGATGAACTCAGGAGTCTTCAGACCAGTCGCATGGAGACGGATCGAGGTCGTAAGAAGGCAGAGAATCAACTGCAGGAACTCGGCGCTCGTCTCTCTCAAGCTGACAGAGAGAGGGAGGAGAAGGAGGAGAGAATGCACAAGCTGCAGGTACAACTTCAGAAACTCACATGTTTAGACATCATTTGATGACTCGTAGAATTCTGTGAGTCATTATAGGTAAAACACTATTACAACATTTATTTTAACAACATGAATCATCGTCACATCCGCAGACAATATTGACATTTTTTTATGGCAATTGTGTTCTTTTTAAGGATTAAATATACTTTGTCTCAAATAAATTCAATAATTTCTATATTGATAGGTTGAATTGTTTAATTGTATAATTTTGCTGAAAAATGTGTTTATTGATAAGTAGAAGATGTTTTTTAATATTTCTAGCCTTTGAAATCTAGTATAAAATGTCGGTATAATAGTTCCACCACACAATAATACCAAAAAAGTACTGAACTACTAGATTTAACTTTCACCCAATCATGATGTACAAAATATTGAATAAAAATGTATATATTTTGAATTATTGGAATTAGAATACAAAACTATATGTGTGTCTGATTTAAATGCATTATTTCCTAAAAACTAATTCAATCTTAGTTTCAATATATACATAATTGAATTAAACTATTTAAAAAATAATTCAATGCCTAAAAAATATAAAGTTAAAGTATAAAATAAAGATTAATTTAATTGTAAAATGTAACCATTGAATATTCTGACAGCACTGATATACTTCCATACAATTCAGGTAGAAACTTCTGCTGCATTTATTTACAAATAATTAGTCATCATCATACTAGCAGACGTTTTTAATGCAACAGTGTGAGCCAATAATAAATTCAGGGTTAAGTCGCTGCAACAAACATGTTTTGTTTTTCCAGTGTGAGATCGAGGCCATGTCTGGAAATCTGACGTCCTCTGACTCGAAAACCCTTCGTCTGTCCAAAGAGGTCAGCACTTTGGAGAACCAACTCCACGATGCGCAGGTGAGAACTTCATTCTTGACGTTATTGAGAATATAATGGAGGAATAAACACGTGGATTTTGTCTACGACAGGAACTGCTGCAGGAAGAGACCCGACTGAAGTTGTCTCTCGGCGTCAGGGTGCGAGGACTGGAGGAAGAGAGGATCGGACTGATGGAACGACTGGAGGAAGAGGAGGAGAAAGCTAGAGAATATACACGTCAGATCCAGGCTCAGACTACGCAGGTACATCGTCATTCATTTCAATTGATATTTATGTCTGAATGTAACTTGTCATTGTGTTTCTCCTGCAGCTGTCTGAGCTGCGTAAGCACTCGGAGGAGATCAACTCGGCAGTGGAATCCGGAGAAGAAGGGCGAAGGAAGCTCCAGAGAGAGCTGGACACTCTGGTCCAGAGGGAGCAGCAGAAGGAGGAGGAGAAGGAGCGAGTGGCGCGGCAGAGGGAGAGACTGAGGGAGGAGCTGGAGGACGTGAACTTGGCCTATCAGAGAGAGAAGCAGAACTGCACCGCACTGGAGAAGCGGCAGAAGAAGTTCGACCAGGTCTGGTCGAGAAAGAATTCTCTTCCAGATAAATGTTCCTGAGGTTTCCTAACAGTTGCTTCTCACTCCTCAGTGCCTGGCGGAGGAGAAAGCGATCAGCGCTCGGCTGGCGGAGGAGAAAGACAGAGCAGAGGCCGACAATCGCGAGAAGGAGACAAGATATCTGTCCTTGTCCAGAGCTCTGCAGGTAACATGACTGGGAATAAATACAACTGTGTGATGAGTCGTTGCAGAACCAAAAAAGCAATGTTGTTTATCGTGATGCTAGCTTGATTTTGTGGCCAAAATGTTAGTCGTTGCTCAGTGTAGCAAAGAAAGGAACGAAGTTAAATAGTAACGATCAATTAAAGGTGACCAGAAAGTTCATAACTTCATTACATAATTATAAATGAGTACTTTTATGAATACTTAATGTATAAATTCATTAATTAATGTGTGAAGAAATATGAAACCGAACATACGAATCTGAATACCAGGAGTTCAGACCCGAAGTGAACCCGTAGATTATTGTACTTATATATTTTATATATTTATATATATACACATGATTAACACCAAAAATGTAATCAAAAGTTATTTATTTATTTCTACATTTTATATTTATTTACAAATGTATGTATTTAAACATTTAGTTATGTATTTATCCATATATTTGTTAATTTATAAATATGTCGTTTATCATCCTTCATACTAAAACAAGTGGTCGTGCAACAGAATTTTTTAAACAGTACCTTAAACAAACATTATCCGAAAACTTTTTTTTTATCAAAACATTTTAGCTTTGAAAATGTTTCCATTAGGTTTCTCGTCTAAGATTTATTTTAAATTGTGTGTGTTTGACAGAGTCTGTCCCTCGTGGAGACACTTTAACACTGTGTGACTTCTCTCTGCAGGAGGCCCAGGACCAGAAGGAGGAGCTGGAGCGATCCAACAAACAGCTGCGGATGGAGATGGAGCAGCTCGTGAACCAGCAGGACGATGTCGGCAAGAACGTACGTCTGAAGGAATTCTCCGGGGATGTTTCCTCTGGGAGAGTTGACCCGTGTTGTCCTGCCGTCAGGTGCACGAGTTGGAGCGGACCCGCAGGTCCCTGGAAACCGAAGCCCAGAGCCTGCGTGTTCAGACACAGGAGCTGGAAGAGGAACTGACCGAGGCGGAGAACTCCAGGCTGAGGTTGGAGGTCACCCTGCAGGCCCTGAAGGCTCAGTACGAGAGGGAGATCAGCAGCAACGAGGAGAAAGGAGAGGAGAAGAGGAGGATCCTCAGCAAAAAGGTCGGGACTCTATTTTGTGCTCCTCTTTAACACGAACATAAATAACTTTGAAATAACCTCCCAGGTCAGGGATCTGGAGATGCAGCTGGAGGAGGAGAGAAGTCAACGGGCTCAGGCCATGACGACCAAGAAGCAGCTGGAAGCCGATCTGCTGGAGTACCAGGCTCAGGTGGATGCATTGACCCGCGCGAAGGATGAGGCCAGCAAACAGCATCGGCGTGTACAGGTACGACACGAGCCTCCATCGTAACACAAGCGCAGATTTTTTTTAAAAAACATCTCTCTCTGCTCCTGACAGGGTCAAATGAAAGATCTCCTCCGAGAAATGGACGAAACCAAGGTGTCTCGGGAGGACATCATCGGGAATTACAAAGACAATGACAAGAAGATCCAAACACTGGAGGCAGAAGTTTTGCAACTTACTGAGGTTTTTGACTTTTTTTTTTCATTTTTCATCAGTTGATTTTAACTCGAAATCGAACAGAATCGTAGGGAAAGAAGATTAATTTATCCATAAATCAATAATCATTCTCCTAATAACTGACCAGGATTGACTTTTGGCCACTTATGTGTAATGACACAATGCAGTTGCAGCTAACTAGCTAGCTAGCTAACAGCTAATGTATAATGGGGGACGAACAATGTGACGCACATTTGAACCATTCCACACTCACCCGTGTCAGATGGGATTTCTTTTCTCTAACGGACGCTGTTTCTTCCCCGTGTGTCGCAGGAGCTGTCAATTATGGATCGACAGAAGAGACAAGCTCAACTGGAGAGAGACAACATGGGCGACGAAATGGTCGCCCTCTCCGCTGGAAAGTAAGTGTCAATCATTTAACAAACAATTTGATGTTTTTTTCTTGGTTGAACCTTCTTGACTGAAAATGTTGTTCATGTTGACTTAAAGGGTGGGAGTCATTGAAGATAAGAGACGGCTGGAAGCAAGAGTCGGGGAGCTGGAGTTCGACTTGGAGGAGGAGCAAACCAACCACGAGATACTGTTGGAGCGACACAGGAAGTTGATGCAACAGGTGCAGAAAACTCTCGCTCGACCGTTTCCCCCCTTCACACTCGTGTTGACCCTTGACCCGTGCTCCGTCCAGACCGATACTCTGATGGCGCAGCTGCAGACGGAGAAGGCGGTGTCGACGAAGAACGAAGCGCTTCGGGAACATCTGGAGAAGCAGAACAAGGACCTGAAGGCCCGGGTGATGGAGATCGAGGGAGCCACGAAGGGCAAATACAAGATGAGCGTCGCCTCCCTGGAGGCCAAGATAGATTCATTGGAGGAGCAGATGGAGCAGGAGAAACAGTGAGTGGAACAACACAAGATTAACGTGGGGAAGTGTTTTTGAACGACCTCTCTCTTCAGGGAACGAGCCATCTTCACCAAACTGACCCGAAAGACGGAAAAGAAACTGAAGGAAGTCCAGTTGCAATCAGAGGATGAGAGGAGACATGCAGACCAGTACAAAGAGCAGGTAGAGTTCTGCTTTTTTTTTTATCTGATCCTGAGTTTAATCCCCAAAATAATGAATGTATAGTTTAAACTCTACAACTTTAATTCAATTGAGTTTTATTTAAAATATCACAATTATCTCAAAAGACTATACAGTTCAAACAACACTTCCCTGATCACAAATGAGCGACAATGGCGTTCCAATATTTTCATTTTAACAGGCAAAAACCTTGAGCAGAACCAGACTCGGATGTACTTCAGTGTTACATCTGGGATGTTAGTAGTTAAATATCGAAGGATCCTGGGTCGATCTGTAGTCCTGGAGGTCAAATCTGGTCCATTTATACAAATAAATAAATATCTATAACATAATAATCTATAAAATAAAGATAAATATATTAGCAATATTCGTCACCAACATAAGAACATGACGTTAAATATTCTCAGGAGACTCATTATGTTGGGGATTGAGACCAGAATCTACTTAAAATCAAGTGTTTTTATCGGCTTCAGACGTTCTAATCCCTTATTCTGTAATCTGCGAGTATATGCGGGAGGTAGAGTGCACTTTAAATGTTTAATCTCTCCGCCGCTGACTTGAAAACAACATCCGCGATAATCTGTCAGATTTAATTTGTTAAATTCTCCCTCAATCCGCTCCTCCCTTCGTCGGCCAGCTGGAGAAGTGCATGTCGCGCCTGAAGCAGCTGAAGCGGCAGCTGGAGGAGGTGGAGGAGGAGAACTCTCGCGCCAACGCTCAGAGGAGGAAGCTGCAGCGCGACCTGGAGGAGCTGAACGACACCAACCAGGCCTTGAACCGAGAGGTCACCTCGATGCGCGGCCAGCTCAGGTACCCCTGTCCATACATGCCCCCCATCATCCTGTCTCACAACATAACATCGTCATCATGTTTGTTTTGACCTTTTATTAACTATGATTTGTTTGTTTTTTTGGTTTGGTCCATTTGTGTCCATCTAACTCTGTCCCGTCTGTCTGTCACTCAACACTCAGCGTCCCTGAATGGAGAGCCGATAAGTAGGTCCCTGTGTTTCAATTTTATTTTCTCTTGAATTTTGTTGTCTCGTCATGTTTGTGTTAACGTTTCGATCCACACGTGTCGTTCTGTTGCTTCACACAAACTCAAAAATTAACCGCACTCTTCATATATGTTGAACGTCTCATTTCACCAGATCATTTTTTAAGAAATATTTTCCATTTATATTGTTTTTATGGTGACGTAGGTTTCATAGATTCATCTAAAAATCGAAGATGCATAATCCATGTTTGTTTTACAAATGACTATAAATAAGAATATAGTACATTTCACTTCACGTCAGAGCAGCAAAGTTATCCAATCCTCAGTTTAATGTCTCTCACTTTACATTACAGTTGAATAAAAAGACTGGTGTGTGGTAAGTTTATGTTCAGTGGATCTTATCTTGCAGAAGTAGCCTCTGTGGGAACTTGTCTGCTTGAGACCTTGGGTCCTGCAAGGGTTTATGGGATTGGTCATTTCGCTGTTCATGGTGTCACTTAAAGAAACAGTGTCTATGTATAAACTGGAATATGTAAGTTAAGGCAGGCATGTTATGGAAGTATATCAGTGTCATTAGAATGTTGAGGTTGAATAGAATGTTTTAATTGTTGAAACTTTTTTAAGAATTATTTTAAATAGTTTTCGTTTGATTTAATCATTTCTTTATTGAAAGGTATTATTTATTTAATTTAACTAAAGTGTATTTTTTTTTACAAGTATAGTTTGATATTCGTATTAGAATAATTTAAAAGGCTCCTTAATAATAATTATAATGATATTTTCATAATTAAAATGTATAAATATGTCTCATTTTTAATTCAATTATTATCATTAATATAATAATCATTTATTACAAAAAATAATAAACAGATTCAACCTTTAAATTAATTATTATATCAAATGATTCAGAAATAAATATTACAAAATTCAGATTTTTACATTTGTTGAATGTTAAATTGAACTAATTAATATTCTAATGTCACTGATTCACTTCAATACTGTAGATAATAACATCTTTAAATTCATCTTTTGATGCCAATATAATGTATAGACATGGATCAATCACCATGTTTTTGGTGAACATTTTCTTAAGTGTATTTGATTGTAAAAAGATTTATATTTTCAATGAAATTCAAACATGAATTTTTAATATATCCATTTAGAATTTGATAACTTTTACAAACAAACAAAGATGGTTGCTGGTCAGCTGAGGGTTTGACCTTTAACCTGCTTTTCTAAAAACATAGACTTTATCTTATATTTATGATGAAACGCAAGTTAAACTTTTACTAAAACCGACTTAGTCTCCACTTGCTGGTTAGCATATCGATGCTAATTCAGCTAATTCTAATTTTCTAGTTGTAGTTTTCTCTGAATATTCCACTGGATGATAAAAAGCACAAACTTCTTTACTGCCTCTTGCTTTTTACTCTGAGCTTCGTGATATGGATTCAAAGAAACACTCGCTCTTCTTACCTGCACCTGCTGCTGCCGCTTGTCAAGAGTTTTCAAACATAAAGATGTTTAGTATAAGACGATGACAGACTCTCTCCTCCGGCGCAGACGTACCCCTCTGACCCTGGGCATGCGCGGCCGCCGGACGCTGGTGGACGACTTCTCTCTGGACAACTCCGACTCGGAGGAGGTCCCTCCCTCACCGACGCCCTCTTCTGGACGCCAGCGGACCCCGACGCCGTCCTCAGACGTCAGCCTGGACCCTTACGCCCTCAACCACGCAGAGTGACACACACAACAAAAAACTAGATACTACTAAATAACTGGACGGGTTTTTTTTTTTTTTTTTTAGGTACAACATGACTTTTTTTTGACGAAACGGAACTTTTCAATCGACTTTAAAAACGGGCGAAACTAGCGTCGACGCGACGTAAAAAAAAATGTGCAACACCAGCGACAAGTTTATTGACTTCGGGTTCTTTCTAAATTTAAATTAAAAAAAGGGTTAAAGCCGAAGCAGGGAATGTTTTTGAGACGACGAGTAACGTGTTGGTAAACACCGCAGAGAATCTTTAGAGAAGAGACGAGTGTCTTCTAACGCGAGTCCAACTGAAGCCATGTTCGCTAACAATCGTCACTCCAGGGCTGCAGGGGGAACCAGAGGACAATCTGTACAGAAACAGCTTTTCTTACTCTTAACTAAATCAGCAATAACTTGCTTGACGTCACATTTCGATTCGGCTTCAAAAGAAAAAAAAAAAACGTTTTCCTCGAGACTCTGTTGGTCTCGATTGCTGCTTCCGAACATGTTTCTGTGATCAACTAGGAGTCTTCGTCCGGCGTCGCACTGTAAGAAGAAACTGGACCTCCCCGACTTTTTTTATAGAACAAGACCCAACTTGTTGTTCGACCGACGTGTGCGACGTTCACTGTGTGCATCGAACAAAAGCTTTGTAGGCGTACGGATGAGACAAAGGGACGTAGGAAAGTAGCAAATGTAGTCGTCGTAGAGCTAGAGTAGGTGACGGAGACGGAACTCTCCCACCGGGAGGATTTTTTTAAGAAAAAAAAAAAAGACGTTTTCACCCCAAATACTCGCGACACAGATTTTTTAGAAACCCTGTGTTTTGAAAGTGGAATTTTCTCCTGCATGACTCATTGTTTGACAGATTCCAGGATTGTTATTAGACGCAGAACCAAGAGATGAATGTGTCGTCCCGACTTTAGTTCTAATGCTTTACGACGTTCCCCCAGAACCCCGCCGTAGTTTAGTCCGTGGACCCTGATCCACCTTCTGTGCAGTTTGGGAAGAATGTCTTAACGACAGGTGATGTCACCGAAATGTTTCTCCAATTTTATCCTGAATGTTTTTTTGATTTATTTATACAAACCGCTGAGCTCTGGAACCAAACGTGAGAACTCATTATCATTGACGTGTTTCTATGATTGACAGCTACAAGATCAAACTCACCGACTACTGACGTCGCCCTCTGACAGGGTGGTTTTTTTTCTACGCTGTAAAATGACTTTATTTTGGCAATATGCAAATTAGTCTATTTGAATTTTCCTTCCTTTTTTTTTTATGATGTTCTGTAAATGCTGCACTTTACACACCACCAGAGGAGAGAAACCGGACCTTTTTCATCCGTCTTGAACCTGCATCGAAGCCAAACAAACGGGTTTGTTTTCCGACAAGTCTTAAAGATGTGATCCTCAACGTGATCGGTTCATGCCTTGACAGACCATAAACCTGACGTGGTCGGTTGTAGCGAAGATAAAAAAGAGGAGGCCGGCGCTTCTCAGGGGGGGGATGATGACTCTGTTCATGGCTACTGTGCAACTTGAAACTATTTTGAAAAAAGCGTTTTATTGTTTTAGCCTTTTTTTTGTTCTTTTTGTTGTTAATTATGAAACATATGACTGGGGTTGACTTTAATATATGTTGTTGGTTTTGAATTTGTGCGTCCGAGTTTTTTTTAAAACACACACATGCACTTGTACACAACACATCTTTTAGGACTTTGATTTCATGGTTGTTTGCGTTTATATTGTCACTCAGGTTTCCTCCCATTGTCAAAAAGATATTTCTTTAAGGGTATTCTTAAATTATTATTAATAATATAATCTTAATTTTATAATTTATTGGAAAGAAATGTTAATTAAAGCATCACCATTAACTAACTTTGTATTTTTATATTCAATTATTTATTATTAAGATATAGATTAAGTTCCTGGTAGATAAAAAAATATATATATTAAAAAATTATAAAAAATACGGAAAATGTTTAAATGTGTTTAAAAAACTTTAGTTCAAAAAATAAACGTAAATACAGATAAGTTTGGTAAAATAAAAATATATAATTATTATGATAAAAATGTAAAATGTATTTTTATATTTTTCAGAGTTTTGAATAAAGATATAGATTAAGTTTCTGGTAGATTAAAAAAAAAGGGTAAATAAAAACGATAAAAAATACGGAAAATGTTAAGAAACAAGGTTAAAAAAATAAAAGTAAGGACAGATAAGTTTGGTGAAATACAAATAAAAAATATTACGATAAAAAAAATGGTCGTATAAATAAATAAATATATAATAAATAATCGTGTAAGATAAAAAATATATATATATTATTGGGGAAACTTTAAGTTGAGTAGCACATAATAAAAGATTTGGTAAAAAATAAAAAAATAAAATTAGTTACCTGGCAGTAATGGACTTCCACATACGAACTTAAAACAGATTTATTAAAATGGTCAAACCATTCTTTGTAAATAAATAACACGTGGCAAAAAAGAGTGACGTCACTGACAGCCTTCGGCATCATCACGACAACAAACGTGGACGGCGGTGGACACCGGAAGTGCGCGTCCCATCAGCAGCAGCCGCACGAGCCCAGGATGTCGCTGAACAACCAGTCGTCCTCGCCGGGGAGTCCGGACGACAGTCGCGGCTCGTGAGTCTGGACCGACGCGGGGAACGACCGGGCGACCCCCTCGAAGGGCGTCGGGGCCGAGGCGTCGCCGGAAGTCTGCATCATGCACGAGTAACGTTCGCGGCCATCTTGGAAAGACTCGTGTTGACGCTCGTCGATGACGTCATCGCTGCGGGCCCACTCTTGGTTACCATGACAACCGTCACCACACTCTACTGGCCAGAGGAAGTTCTCCGGCTCGCACCTGGTGATGCCGTGCGACAGGTGAGCCAGCGGGTCCTTGAACGCATCATCGGAGACGCTTTCAAAGTACTCGTCCACGTCGAAGTCGGTGCCGAGCAGGTCCAGCATGTCGGACCAGCAGGAGGCATCTTCGTGGAACTTCTGGAACAGCGGAGAACAAGATGGATCTGACCCTGGTTCGAGGTCGGAGGTCTGGACTTCATCCAGGAGCTCGTGGATCTCTGACGTGGATCCGGGAGGATCTCGACTTCCGGTGAGTTTCTTGGATCTGTTTTGGACTCTTTGTTGTCGCTTCCAAAGATGTCCTCCGTCCTCCTGCTTCTTCTCAGCAGCGTCAGAAGTCTGATGGTCGAGCGTCGCACCTGAGGCCGCGTCAGCGTCGCACCTGAACGACGCCTGATCCTCGTGGCTGTAGCTGCACAGCGAGGACGCCGAGCGGTGATTGGACGCCTCGATGTCCGCGAACTTCCTGTTTTGAGGGACGATTTTTTCCCAAACTTTATTAACAGCATGAAAAATTAACAGTGACAATCACAAGCGTCTGGTCATGTGACCCACCTCTGGATCATGTTGTGCAGGAAGCGCCGATGGTTGACCTGACGTTTGGACGGCCGGTTCTTGCGAGGCTTCTGCAGCGTGCGCATCATGTGACCGGCCGCCGACGTCACGAACGTGTAGAGGTCCCGACCCCAGGGGACCCCTCGGTCCAGGCCGGGTTCAAGTGTCACGGAGATGGATGGCCTCATGGCTGAGAGACAAAATGGATGAAAACTACGTTGAGTGAGGAGTTTGAAGTTAACTAACTTTCCAGGTACTTTTTGAGGGTAGTAAAATATATGTCAGAAGTGGGATTCGAACCCACGCCTACAGAGTAGACTGCGACCTGAACGCAGCGCCTTAGACCGCTCGGCCATCCTGACCACAAAAATGGATATTGTCTTTATATTCCAGCTCCAGGTATATGTAGTCATTTTCTTTCTTCTCATTAATAAGAGTTGTAGGAAAAATCGATAGTTTATATTTTAAACAAGTGTGTATTAACATTTATTTATAGTTTACATGCAAATATGCACCATGTTTGATCATTTTTGTGTTGCAATTTTGGTGCCATATATCAATACATTTAAATATCGCAATATTTTTTTATATTAGTACTTTATCGATATCCCTCAGCCCTGTATGGATTAATTTATTTACAATTACCTTGCGCAAGTTGGTTTGTTTTTGTGTTATAGTTAAAAGACCGGCCACTAGATGGCAGCAGTTATGTCGTCCACTAAAGCTAAAGGAATAAATATGTATATATATATATATATATATACTCATATCAGATTATATTACATCTCTTATAGTGTTAATAACTTATCATTTTATGGAGGTTATTCTTACTACAATATATGCTCCGTGTTTACTGTACTGACTCCTTCAAGAAACATCTTAAGACCCATTTATTGTGCAGGATTTTTCTTAATGGTCTTGGGGCTGCTGTGTTTCTTCCAAGTTGTCTTGACCTTTAAAGTTTTTAAATTTATATGAATTTTATCAGTGCATTTTCACAGGAACTTAACTTCTCCCACCTGGTTTAGGAGGTGTTGCTCTGGTATTTACCTGTGTGGTGTATATTGTCTGTTTCACTGATGAGTAAAAAAAAAGGGGAATTTGTCAGAAGTGAGATTCGGGTGAAGTTGCTTAATATGACAATTAATTTTTATTTTTGAAATGTATTTGATTAATGATTCTGGACATGTGACACCCAGGCCAACATGGTGTGCTTTTATAAAAGGTATGTCAGAAGTGGGATTCGAACCCACGCCTACAGAGTAGACTGCGACCTGAACGCAGCGCCTTAGACCGCTCGGCCATCCTGACCACATACCCTACTAAAGCTCATGCGTGAAGTAACTGACCAGATAACAGTTGTTGCTGCGAATATTTATTTTTAGCCACTAGATGGCGCCAGTCTTGTTTTTACAAAAACTAAAAAATCAGGTGCAGCTCATTTATCCCGAGGGTTACGATGTTTATTTTATTTTATTTTTTAGATGTTTTTATTATTTAACCGGTACATGTTGAGCATATATTACTAAAAGATATGTCAGAAGTGGGATTCGAACCCACGCCTACAGAGTAGACTGCGACCTGAACGCAGCGCCTTAGACCGCTCGGCCATCCTGACTGGAGACAACGAGAGACCCTCGGTTCATATTGTCTGAGCACCCAAATACATGTCTGCGGTTTGTACAGAATCACAAGCAGACAGAAATCGTATTTATTTATTTATTGATGTATTTATTTCCACCATTTTAATCATGTTTATTTCCATGTATTTGTCCCAAAAGCATGTATTTTAACTTTTATTTTAACTCACGTCTTCTTGCTTTTTTAGAAGATTTGTGTTAAGATGTAACGCCAATAAATAATGTTTGTAACAATAGACTAAATTAGGAGGAATTCATGGCAGTACCTGGTATATTATATAAGTAAATACTTCATTTGATTCAAAATAAACGACAGCTTGATTTGCAAAAAGATGGAAACTTCAATTAATTTCTTATTATTATTTCAAAATTATTGATTATTATATATTTATATTATATGTATAATTATGAACTACTAATACATATCTAATGTATCTGACATTTCTCATCATACATTTTTGTTAAACTTGAAAACTAGCTGCATCTTGATTTTTTTAATAGTTTATTTATCGTTTTAAAAATGTTTTGTGCTACTTGCTGCGTATAACAATGTATCATGACAATCATTTGTCATATAAAACGCTAAAATATGTACTATAAGTTAAAATATTTTTAAAATAATTATTACAGCAGCTACAGTAAGCAAAAATACTAGTGCAGAAATTTAGATTTTGATAAAAAACACAGATGTTTTTCGTCATGGTTATTTATTTTACGTTAATGAAAATACATGTTTACAAAATATAAATGGTATTTTGAACATGTAAATATCGAGAAAAAGTGAGTTTTCTTACCGTGACTGTGCTGCTGATGCTGCGTCTCTTTCCTCCTCCAGTCGACTGATGGGTCACCGAACGTCCACATTTCAGAGAAATGAAGTGTGTGTGCGAATTAAGTCAAGAGGAATCGGCCCTTTTTTCCAGAATTCAAATACTTCTCCTCCCTCCGCCCTCCATCATGAAAGGCCGGAGACTCGCCGCCCACCCCAGACAGGAAGTTCGGGCTAATTATCCAAGGAGTCAACGGCTCGCGGACGCGTGGCCACCATTGTGTTCGTCACAAAAGACAGTTTTGCTAAATAGAAGGAGACACAAGCGCGGCGGTTAACAAGCCCTCAATAGATCCGCTTAATCTCTGCTCCTCATTATCACATTCTCTGAGGGAAGAGCTAAGATGGTTGCTAGTGGCTTTAATTGACCTTTCAATCTCGGCACACGTGCATGTGGCGGCACGTCTGGCCCTAACTAGCGTCCGTCGAAGCTCATTGTGCGACTGTTGTTGTGCGTTTCAAAGACACGTTAGTGCGTTTGTTCATCTCGTTACAATTCAAGTTAGTCTAACTTGACAACATTGTGACTTTTTGATTGACACGCTGTTATTTTTACTACACAACTTTGCCAGAGCAACTCTACATGGCATCCTTTAACCACTGGTTTTCTCTCTGGCAGTGGGTCGGAGACAGCAGTTGCATTCATTTCCATCTTGGCTTGAAGTTCCTGGGATGAGAAAACAGGAAATGGACCCAACAAGAGCATTTCTTTCTTCAATGCAGTTCCATCTTCAAGCATCTCTAACTCAGGTAATTCCATTTATTTAACTAACCAGATATATTTCAATATATTATTCAAACTAAATTAAATATTTATATTGAAATATTTGTTAACCCAGCACTGTGACTTTGACTCTTTAAGTTGAAAATATGAAACTTAACTATTTGAATGAATATTTGAAGACACATTTCTTACTCTATCTACTGGCTGTCCATCTTAAAATCAACCTGTTCTCTCAGATCTGTCGTCCCTCATACCCATCTTCACCCCTCGCCGTGACATTTTAGTCATATTTATTAATCAGCCACTAAACGATGAGAATAGTTTGAACACTCACATAAACAAGTATAAAAGTATAAACCAGTGTTTGGCAATTTCCTCAGGGGCCACATTTTACGTTTCACATACAGGGGTTATCTAGCATTATAAATGACCAATAGTATACAATCATGTCACTAAATATGTACTAATTGTGATTCAATTGAGTTTTATTTTTTTATATTTACTTAAAAACATATTACAATTGTGGATATTCAAATACACAAAGCTGTGAAATCCATACAGGCTAAATGTAGCACGCTTTGCTTTATAAAAGGAATGTCGGAGGTGGGATTCGAACCCACACCTTAATTTCATATCAAGGTGAAGTTGCTCAATATGAATTTTAAACTTCATTGTCGTTTTTTCATTGATTCTGTGCACGTGACACCCAGGCCATGATTTGCTTTATAAAAAAGTATGTCAGAAGTGGGATTCGAACCCACGCCTACAGAGTAGACTGCGACCTGAACGCAGCGCCTTAGACCGCTCGGCCATCCTGACTGAATGAAGCTTAGTGCAACCATACACGATTATTTAAATATGATAAAAAAACACAATGAACTATGTGATCCCACTTCTAACACCTTACGTAGCAGACAAAACAAAGAATGGGTTTTAATTTCTTGTGATGGTGAAGTTACTTAATATGACAATTTAATTTTTTTAATGTATTTGATTAATGATTCCAGGCCAACATGGTGTGCTTTTATAAAAGGTATGTCAGAAGTGGGATTCGAACCCACGCCTACAGAGTAGACTGCGACTTGAACGCAGCACCTTAGACCGCTCGGCCATCCTGACTGGTCTAAAACTGTTTTTTTATTCATTTACTGACCTGTCATCCCACTTCTGACACCACTCAGCTAACTAAACGCATGTGCTGTGTCTCAAATCGCATACTTCTCTCAGTATACTAGAAGTTAGTATGCATCAGTTTAGTGTACGTACTAACTAGTACGCAAATTCTCCACAGATAGTATGTCTCAAATCAAACACTGCTGCTACACACTAACCGGAAATCACATGAAGCTTCTTCTTCTACTTCTATTTAACGATGTTTCAACCAGCTGTTTGAACGCTATCGACACCTGATGGCAGCATGTTTTGCAACTTTGGAAAAATAAATAAAGAAAAAATATTAGAATCTAAATAATCGTGAGATATTTAAGCTGGTATCAGCAGCGAAGACGTGTTTATCCTTCTACTGCTTCTGAAAATACACCTGTAAGTATATGAATATATATGCATTTATATGTGACGTAACTTCCGTTTAAAACGTCACTAAGATGGCGGTTGTTTAGGGTGGTTAGTGTCCATCGAACCATACTCAGTTTTGTGGGCGTGTCAGTACGCCAAGTTAGTGTGCATGGCGCACTAAATTTGGCATACTAAGAATTGAGACGCACCAACGCACTAAAAATACTAACTTTGAGTACTCTAGTATGCGATTTGAGACAGCATATCTGTTGAGAATTTGCGTACTAGTTAGTATGTACACTATCCTGATGCATACTTACTTCTAGTATACGATTTGGGACACAGCAATGGGTTTTAATTCTATGTATGGGTGTATTTTATCAAGTATCATACGCAAGTGAGACCCCGCCTGTTTTTCGTTGTAAAAGATATGTCAGAAGTGGGATTCGAACCCACGCCTACAGAGTAGACTGCGACCTGAACGCAGCGCCTTAGACCGCTCGGCCATCCTGACTGTGTAAATGTTAAAAAGTCTTGACGGTCGGTCGTCTAAGTTCAGAGTTGATACAATTTGATGATAATTTTCATCTAATTAACTCCACAAATGTATTTGTATATTTTACATTTCTATCTCTTTTTAAGCCATTTTTCAGACTCTCTACCTCGACAGTGCAAGTAAATAAAACCAGAACATGTGTCTATTTATAGTGAGACACCACATGTGCCCTCGAGGGTCTGTAGGGTGAGTGAGTGACTCGTGTTTCTTCATTCATATGGAAGATGGAAACTTGTCGTGTAAAATCAGTGTTTGCATGATTGTATTGATCCCAGCATGTGGTGTTTTCTCAGAGTCTGCCGGCTGATACATCTTATCTTCTGATAGACTTTGGACTCTAGTCTCAGCTCCCACTGGTGCTCAAAGACCAATGAAGAAGGACTCTGTGAGGTTTGAAACGTGTCTTTAATTCTGCAGATCTTCTCACGATGCACAGAGTCTGGGCTGCGTTCAGAGCTCGCCCGTACATCGGTAACGTGGTGGGGTACACGGTCCTGTTCTCCTCGGCCGACCTCTTCCAGCAGAGGTTTCTGGGAAGGAGATCGGACGCACCGGGGATCGACTGGTGTCAGACCGCACGGGTGGCGACCGTCGGCTTCTGTTTCCACGCCAACTTCAACTACCACTGGCTGAGGGGGCTGGAGAGGATGCTGCCGGGGGGCGGAGTCAGAGCCGTGGCAGCGAAGGTGGTGGTGGACCAGCTGGTGGCGGCCCCTCTCACCATCAGTGCTTTTTACATCGGTGCGTGATCACACTTGTGGATCATTTTTATTAATCACACAAAATATATTTTTTATTTCAGGTTTGAGTTTTCTAGAAAACAAAGAAGACGTTCTAGAAGTCTGGAGGCAGAAGTTCTGGACGTCTTATAAGGTACATGATGAGGATGATGATGATGATGATGATGAGGAGGAGGAGGAGGAGGAGGAGGAGGAGGAGGAGGAGGATGATGATGATGATGATGATCATGATGATGATGATATTGAATATGATGATTTTTCTCTCCATGTTTGATCCAGACAGGTGTTGTATTCTGGTCCACAATGCAGGTGAGACAGAATATTTCTATATGTAGGCATTTTTTCATTTTCTTATCATCAATTGGG
This sequence comes from Callionymus lyra, assembly GCF_982586985.1. Classification (NCBI taxonomy): domain Eukaryota; kingdom Metazoa; phylum Chordata; class Actinopteri; order Syngnathiformes; family Callionymidae; genus Callionymus; species Callionymus lyra. The sequence goes on from NC_141834.1 coordinate 13,881,987, forward strand.
GTCTAGAAAAAAAAATCAATACACTTAAATATTGCAATATTTTTTTCACAATACCTAGAAACAAAAGATTGAGATTTAACTGCACTGTATCGATATTTGAAAAACATGTATATATTTTATGGTTTATATTTTAATTAATTGTGTATAAAATATATAAGCAAAAAAAATAACAAGCAAATATACACAGTCTTTGATCATTTTTGTGTTGCATTTGTGGTGCAATATACACTTAAATATTGCAATATTTTTTTCATAATACTATATCAATATTCCGCAGCCCTGTATCGATGTATTTATTTACAATTAACGTACTAATATTCACCGCTTTGGTTCATTTTTGAACTAGACTAGACAGCAGCAGGCATTACTAAATGACTTATAACAGTACTCCACATTTAAAGGAACAATGAGATCCTGGCGATAACTGAGGACGAGAGGATACAGTCGACTCCATCAGCATTTACATATTTTAAAACGAATGAAAGCAGTTACGACTTTGTCAAGAGTCATGTGGTCTGTAAATACTGCAACACCAGAGTCAAGTACTCATACTACTGTATAAATTTCATGAGGTGCCAAAGAATGGCTTCCTTGGTGCTTGATTCTGTTTTTCTATTGCTTATTTTGTCTGTTATATTATTATTATTATTATTTTGTATCCTATGTTGTTTTTAAAACACTGGCAATAAAAGTTTTTCTGAATTTGATTTTGATCTTCACAGGCACTAAACTTCTCCCTGGTGCCTCCTGTTGCACGGACAGTGTTTTTAGGAGGCGTTTCTCTGGTTTTTACCATCTATCTGTGTCACGTCAAGCAACAAGATGACAACGAACCTGAATAAAAATCTGATCTACCTATGATGCCTTTTGGAGTTTTTATTTTTATCAAATATATTCCCATACATGCATACACCGGAGTAACTGTTCTCACATTCATGTAGTGTTTATTTATTTTTTTAATTGGGAGATATTTAAAGCTTTATTTTAGAGCTTTTTTTAAATTAAAGAAACATTTAAATTGTGTTTCAGAGTAGCGTTTAAATGAATCGAATAATTAAAGGAAGTATTTGCGTTTCATAGGCCAATTTTTTAACTACATTTTTTTTTTTTAATAATCTATTATATATATGTTTTTAATATACTGTAAAAAAAAAATCCTTTTGCGTCAGTTGTCCTTTGTTGCTTTCTTCCCACTAGAGGCGCTCTCGCGAGTCCCCAGCTACAGGAAGTGCATGTTCGTCAGCCAATCACGGAGGCGGAATATCAGTCGAGTCTTTATCGCGAGACCTTAGCTCTTCCTTTTTCCTTTCCGCTCCGAGTCCAAGATGGTAGGTAGCTTTAGCTGAAAATTCAAGATACAATCCTTTGAATATCAACGACCATCCGTCGATTCTGAGTCGTAACTCGGTTCCAGATTACTATCCCCATATCACGGAACCGTTTAACGTTTAATACACTCACCATTTTTGATTAAAAACGTGCTTAAGCGATGCTAACTGGCGCTTCGGTGCCGACGTCATTGCGGTCTAGAAAACTGTTAAAACTATTGCCGCTGACATAAACTTGTGGCGTAAAATGCACTTTCGTTTACGGTAACTAATATGAACTGACGTATTTAATTGAAATGTGACTTAAAAGTGGTATATTTTACCACTGTTTGCGTTTACGTTGCTCTTAGCTAGCTTAGTAATGTCAACGTGTGTAGCGACCTAATGTCCATGAAAGATACTGACGGAAGTTATAACCGTCAGCTGGTGTTACATTTAAATGACCCCCCAAATAAGGGCTTTTATTAGATTTCAGTTTTTTAACTTGTCTCTTCGTTTTGTAGGGAGTCGACATCAGACATAACAAGGACCGTAAGGTGCACAGGAAAGAGCCTAAGAGTGAGGACATCTACCTCAGGCTCCTTGTCAAGGTAAGTTTAATGTCCACGTTCAAGTGACTGCTGGTGAGTCGTAGTGTTTCTTATTCTTGTCCCTTTTTATTTTAGCTCTACAGGTTCCTGTCCCGTCGATGCAATGCAACCTTCAACAGGGTTGTCCTGAGGAGGCTCTTCATGAGCAGGTCTAACAGACCTCCCCTCTCCTTGTCTCGCCTGGTGAATGTCCTTTTTTATTTTTATGATGTAAAGTTGTAGCCGGTACTCATAACTTGATCTGATTCCAAGTTTCATACATTCCATGTTTGATACCTGCTGTTTTTAAACTTCCCTCATGTTCTACTCACCCTCATGTCGACTAAGGGTTGGTTATTTTCAGAGTAATTGTTCTATTTAGAGTTGTAGACAATTGTATATACATTTTGAAATTACCATTCATGCTCAGTTGTCTTCATCCAAAATTGCAGATAGATAAAAACTTTATTGATCCCTCCAAAATATCGCCACACTGGAACATCTGGAATTGTTCTGAAAAACATGAACAAGTCTATTTTAAAGATTGTTTTTATTGCTTCCAGTCGACTGTCTACACAAGAAGCGCTTGTGATATTTACATGGAGTTTTCCCCGTCAGTGTAAGATGTTGGCCTAGCAGCGTATGCTAAAAACAACCATAAAATACAGACTTGTTTAAGTTTTACTGTAACAATTCTGGAATTAATTTGGGGTGTATATTTCCAAGTATTAGTGGTTTGGGTATTTTTTCTGTTCATAGATAATATCAATTTACTGTAATTCTTGTAACTTGGCCCTGATTTGGGATTTTAAAAAAACAACAACATTTAATGCCAATTAAAATGCGATTAAAATCCTATGGACTAGATCTTTTTCTGTTCTGGATTTTTAGTTGTAGTGGATCTCATCCTGTTGAGTCAAGCTTCCTTTGGATTTGAAGTTATATTTTGTTTTCCTTTTTAATTAAGAAATGTAGTTTACCTTCAGGTGTCCACCTTTTTTTTATTTTGAAATCTATTTCTTATATGTAAACCCTTTTATTGACCACTTTTTTTAATCATCAGATTCGCAAGATGAAACTGGCCGGCCGCGAGAACAAGATCGCTGTGGTTGTTGGAACAGTCACCGATGATGTCAGGATCCAGATTGTCCCTAAACTCAAGGTAACATTTCAGAATATTAATGATTTATCTCCCTTTATCCATTATTCAGAAGGCCCAAGTATAAACTGATGTTTGTCCAACAGGTCTGTGCTCTGAGAATTACCGACGGTGCCCGCAGCAGAATCCTGAAGGCTGGTGGGCAGATCATGACCTTTGACCAGCTGGCTATGGCCACTCCTAAGGGACTGGGCACAGTTCTGCTGTCAGGTAATGTTGGTTGTCTTTCTACTGAAGCACACAGTGTCCACTTTTATTTGGTTTAAAGTTCGCACATTGACCTACTGGATCAGATTACGAGGGAATTAGCTGGGCACATGAATAATGTAAACATCTTAAGAAATTGTTATTTGTGCAGGCTTTTACTTGACCTTCTGAGACTCTTTGTCTTGTGTCTTGATCTTTTAAGTATATTTAACTGTGTCCCTGGTCTAGCAATAACCTAATAAACTTACTTGCTTCATCAGAATAGATTCATGATGTTGCTGACACAATTTCCTTATAACGCGACTCGTTTTGTTTTTTTGACAATTCGATCCTTAGAAGGATTTTTATTTTTAAGTCAACAACAGGATCGATGTTGTCTAAAATCTTTTTAAAATATGCATAAGATGATATCATTAAACCGTGTCTAGATTTCATTAAGACTCGTCTGATTTTATTTAATGGTTTGTCTTCAGGTCCCCGCAAAGGCAGGGAGGTGTACAGGCACTTTGGAAAAGCTCCTGGAACTCCTCACAGCCACACCAAGTACGTCATGCAATCCATTTTGTCCCTGTTGCTCACATCTGACGGTTATAAATGTATAATTTTCTTAGTTGCATGATGGTTTCCAAAATGTATACGTTGCTTTTCATTGTGTACTAGGATTCGGGGTTACACATTTTATGATTGGATATATTTTCTCTCACTGTTCTGACCTAATATACTTTAGAAATACTAGAATGTTTTCTCAATATTTGGCAGATTCTTTGAAATTCTGGTTCCTAATTAAAGTGTTCAAGTTAATCTTAAACCCAATTATTAAATCAAAAAAAAGTTTATCTAATTATGTTTCTAATATGGCGTAATAGTCCTGTTAATTGCATCAAATTTGCTAATAATGAAAGCTAATATAAATCCTTTCAAAATAAAACCAAATGGTGGTCTTCATATCGGAATCTGAACAAGATCATTTCCAGTGTTGTAAATGCAACACAGCTGTCATGATGGTATAGAATGGGAAATAAAATTAATAGATTGTTGCATTAAATTATTAAGGAAATAATTATATTAGTCGATAATATTTAATAATAATTAATATTTAATCGAATGTTGTAATTTTAAGATTGTGTATATAATAATCAAGACTGTGTAATTGTTTGTTTATGTATTAATGCAAATATTTCTCTTCTCCAGGCCCTACATTCGCTCCAAGGGCAGAAAGTTCGAGAAAGCTCGTGGTCGCAGAGCCAGCCGTGGCTACAAGAACTAGTTGTCATGTGTTTTTCATGCAATGTGATACAAATAAAAGAGCTTGGCTGTTCCAAATGTCTTGTCGCTGATTCATTGGGAATTTGGGTCGACGGCATAAAACACACTATTGTTAATACTGGAGCAAAATATCCGTCGCGTGTGACATGTTTCTTCTTAATGGGCTTCCCTTTTCCTTTTTAAAGCTTTTTTTTTTTTTGTGAAGCCAATAATGCCTTCGTCATGAGTGTTTGTGTTGAAATGACTGGTTCGAGGGGAAAACTGTGACTCGTGCAGGAAGAGACGTCGATGATTGGAGAATGTCGGTGGGTGTTGCGAGCTTTTCCTTATCAACCATTGGACTTCCTCTCCGCCGCTCACAGCTGCGGCTCGCGCTCCAGACACTTCCTGCTCCCACCAGCTACACACTGTCGTGCCAACGCAGAGCGGCAAGATGAGGTATTTCTACACGTTACACTTTTCTCGGGTTTTATCGAAAAAAAACATTCTCCTCGATTCCACATCTTGGACTTAATGTTTGACTTGACTCTGTGGTTCGTCCACCGCTAGTGTAGCGAGCTACACGGTCTGTTGGCTCACTTTGCTAACGCTATCTGCCGAAACTTATCTCTCGAAAATAACCTTTTAACTGAAAGATTGTGCGTTTTTAACTTTGTGTCACAAAAAAAAGAGTTTGTTGTGTAGATTTTACTTGGACGCGTCTTGACTAGTGGAGCGAAAAGCTAATGCTAGCTGTTGTCAGTTTCCAGTAGCTCCGAGCTATGTTTACAGTGTTAGCTTCCATGTGCGGTTCACAACAAATGTTACTTTTATTAAACACGTTTAAAGTGGTTTATTTTCAACGAACGCTTTAAAACATGTGTAGCTAGCTTAGATAAGTTAGCTGGCTAACAGGCTGTCAAGCTAACTAACTTGACGTTTGTTAAACTTTACCCACTTGTTTTGAATTGTGTCGCATGACAATGGTGTCTAGAAATACCTTTTCACAACGTAATATTCTACCCAAAAATACCATGGGTTCTGTCAGCAGAGTCATTGTGAGGCGGACAGGCTTGCTATTATTATTATTAGTATTATTGCTGGGTGTCACCGCCCTGAGACTCAAGGACATGAAAAGGTGCAACAATGGCATCAGGCAGGTCTTTTCTTCACCCTCGCCTTATCTGAGCAGGACATCAGCCAAACCTTGAGATTGTGTCTGAAGCACAGCTTGCACAATGTTTTTTTTTTTTGTTTTGTTTTTCCATCTCGTTGTAAAAAAAAACAACCTTTTAATTAACAACAGTCTTCAATCCATTTATGGTCCCACAGATAATGATCTCGCTGCTTGATGTTCTCTGACGCAGTTGAGTTCAAAGTTGATCTAAACGGATACAACATGGACTGTAACGTGTACCACCAACTGGTTACACAACTATTAAAGTGACATACAAAAAGAAAAGATAAATACCATGCTAGAAAATTGTGTAGTAATTGAAGTCGAGTCTGAATTCCTGTCTTATGGTCATCTTTCTGCGTAAACAAGTCTGAAAACCTTCAGTCAAGATCTACCTTTCCACGCCACAAGTGAACAAATTTAAGTCCATAAATTCAAAACCACCATCACTAGGGCTGTAGCGATACACTCACCTGATGATACAATGCGATACGATAGAGTCGGCTCGCAATACGAACGATCTTAGTGGTGTCTTGTGATTGTTCCACGTTTTTTTTGGTTGCATTTATAGACCTGAAAGCCAAATGTATTCAGAAAACATCCGCTTTAAAAGCTCCTGAAGTTGACTGTATCCTCTAGTCCTGAGTCATTGCTGGGATCTGGCAATGTTTTGTTGTTCCTTTAGCTGCAGAGCACTAGTGATCGCGGAAGGTTAATTTATTACATAAAAATGTCGGGAAAAATTGCATGTTATTTTTGATATGCTTGTATACGTTTTCGGAACTATCATAGGGGGCACTGACTCATCTTGTGATTGTGCTACTGATTTCTTTTAAAAATTATAGACCTGAAAGCCAAATATATGTCCAAACATCAGCTTTAAAAGCTACTGAAGTCGACTGTATCCTCTCGTCCTCAGTCAATGCTGGAATCTCACAGGATTTCGTTGTTCCTTAAGCTGTGGAGGATGTAAAGAATGCTGCCATCTAAGGGCCAAGGTCAATTTGCAATATAAAAATGAACAAAAGCTGGGAATATTTGCCTGTTAATTGTTAAATAAATAATACCGTGCTGCTCAATATTGATAAGATCAATAAACTTAAACACTGCAATATACAAGTATATCGATATTTACTGCTTTAAATTTTGTCTCTGTGAGATTAATGAGGTATCTATCGTATCAAAACCAACACAAAAATAACTCTTAATAAAGAGCAACATTCATGTTTTATATACTAACCAAAACTAAAATTCTTTCATTCCAAAAAGCTGAGTCAGAACATGGCGGTTTGGGACGCGTGAGGCTGAGTCATTGAGCTCTCAAATAAGGTCAAGGGACACGATGTGTATTGCTTCATCCTCCCACCACTATCTTATCGTGACTCTGTGATAGTGTACGTTATCTCAAGCATTTCTTTTGTGTTTTAATGAACCAACCTTTTTTTTTTTTCACCGTCTGTAGGAACAGAGACTGTTGGGAGGGAACGTGACGCGTCACTCAAAAAAAGACTTCACCATGACCTAGGACCTACCTGGAACTTGTATGTCTTGTGTTACCCCCTTTTTTTTGTTTTCGCCTTAACTGTCTTTTGTCCTCCCACGTTTGTTTTCGGAGAACAGAGGCTTCAGTGTAGGTTAGGATGAAACTTTATTCTACAGTCTCCCTCACTATTTCCACACACAGGCCTTGTTGTTAATCCTCTCCCTGCCTTGTTTGCAACACTGAAATAGAAGAATAAGAGTTTAAAAAAAGGCTTAAATAATATCATTTTGTATAATTTATATCTTTGTCAAGCACTTCAAATGCATTATATTTTTGTAATTTAATAGTTTAAAGCCTCCTACCAAGGTGTGTTTCGTGTTTTCAACATTTTTTTTCTGTCTGATCCGTCTGTGTAATTACTTAAATATTACTAGCAATATCCGAGCTGCTATCGTAGTGAGGCTTCTTTGATTCAACCTCTTGACTGAAAGTGTCAAGGCTGGCATTTCCGAGCTCAAAGTATCAAAGTATCATGAGAGATTGTATCTGGAACTGAAGGACTTATCTGATAAGCTACATCTTGAGCGGTCGATCTGGATTTTCTACTTAAATGAAGACGCCTCCTCCACAAGAAGGGCAAAACAGGAACTTCGTGTTTTTTGGACGTATGAATCATTTGGAAAGGATTTTTTTTCGTTGGAATTGAAGGACGAAGTTCTCCGAGCAAGATGACCTTCTCTCGCCTGTAAATGTGGACCCGCTTTACACAAACTTGTCGAGACTGTTTTTTGTAAACCACCTCAGAAGCGAGGATGCGATCCCCGGAGCCCCTCAAGTCTTTCCCGGCCGAGGCCCTCCTTCACGGCCAGTTCGCGAGCTGGGGGTCCGGCACCAGCGGCAACAATAACAGCTGCCCCAACAGCCCCGGTGGTCCCGGGGGGCTCTCCCCAGCTGCCTCGCCGACCCCGGCTCCCGCCTCCAACTATGCCTTGACTCTCACCCACACCCACATACATATCCAGCGCCTCTCGCCTCGGCCGGGGAAAGAGTCCCGCCTCCTGCTGCCGCTCACGGAGCTCATCGGCTGCAGCTGCCCCCGCGCCCCTGCACCCCCTTTGCTGGTGCTCTACTGGTACCCACCTGGCAAGCGGCGGAAAGGGGTGTCCCGCCGCAGGCAGGTGAGGGCCTACCTGGCCGAGAGCAGGCCCGAGGCGGAAAGATGGTCGGCCGCGATCCAGTGTCTGCTGCGAGGTGTGGAGGTCACGGCTGAGACGGGTGAGTGTTCTGTTGACTCTGTGGTCTGTCTTGTTTGTTTATGGGATGTTGCCCGTCAGTCACCTGGAAAGTGTTAGGATAGGAAATGAACTGGTGTTGATTTAGATCAGACAGCAGGATCTGTCGTGCACGTTGTTCTCTAATGAAAAGAAAATCTTTTCTACCTTTTACTTTGTCAATATTATGTTCTTTGACAACTGAGTCATACTCGTCTACAGCATTCCCACCTTAAGCCACTTAACAAAGAACGACTTGATAACCAAAATAATAGGTTAAAATATTTTTATTTTTGCCGTATCGACGGGGCAGCTCAGGTCATAAAAATGTTGCTTTTAATAATTGTTTTTCCCAAAGGTTTAAACTCTAAAGCTATTATGTAGTCCCGGCTGTTTCTCTTGTGGAACACGGAGTTTGTTTATGTCATTTCTAGACTAATTAGTGGAGCTAAGAGAGCTGTGTAGTGCAGGAGAGACAATCCAATTTCCCTGAGGGGTCCCATTATATGTGATGACCGGAATGAGTGGTTGTAAAAAAGAAAAAGAAAAAAAGACACAAGCTAAATTGGCATTAATATGATGGGGAACTTCATTTATTTACTGGCCAAGATTGAACCGTAAATTAACTTAATATTTATCGTGCATGATATTAAAAATGATGTAAATATAATGATAAGAAAAAATAAAACGTGATCTTTTTTAATAATCTTCTTGAATAAAGAGTCAAAGAGTCTTGAATGAAGCCACTTTATATCCTTTATCTTTTTATTTTGAGATACAAGAAACTCTGAAAAACAGAAAACTTTGACTTAATCAAGTTACATTTAAAAATGACACAGTATTGGTAATAAAAAAAAACTTTAATCAAAGATCAGTGTTGCAGCTTTAAGTTAGTGTTGTGTCAACAGACATAATCCAAGAATAGCTAACTTGGGTTCATTTGGTGTTAAATTACAGATTTTCCTACACTTGTGTGTGTGTGTCTTGATGTAAACCATTCTAAAGGTCATTTTGTATTGAAGTACATTTTCAGTCGTGATACAAAAGCCCCCTTTTTTGTGTGGCGTTTTTGTAACTTCGTGCTAAAAATAGTATCATGTTATATTGACCTACAGTGTGATGCTCCAATTTAGCATGTTTTAATGATAATTCAGACTAAAAGGGATTATCACTTTAATTCTTCCACTTGTGGGATTAGTAATGCAACGTTTTTTGTCTGCTTTAGTTTTTTTTTTGTTACATAAACTCAGGCCCTGTTGTTGCGTACACTCTGTTGTGTTCACACCAATATGTTCCGTCCAAAAGGTGTTTACCTTTTTATCACTGGCGTCTTTGTGTTACCTAAACAACATCTTCCACGATTTCCTGTCTCCTTCCTTCTCGTTCGGAGACGTATCTGGACCGCTTTGAAATTTCCAATGGCTATCGTTGGTCTTCCTGTTTTCACCTATCACATTGTCTCCTTCCTCACGAGGCTGATAAGTCACTTCGCTCTCACAATTAGCATTCAAAAGAATTTGCTGGCATTGTTCCGCACGCTTTCTTCAGCCGTGCATCAGCTGAGTCAAATTTCTAGTTTGTCGACCTGACTTCAGATGGACATCAGCACATTTTTTTGCCCCGGCTGATGTTATTCGTGCTCTCGTTTGGATTGTTGCGTAAAGCAGGATTATCTGAGAGTGCGGATTATCAGCGCGTACAAGAATCTATCCGTTAGATTTTACATGACACGGTAATCTCTGTCATCATTTTTACCCACACATCACACTCTACACTTGGATTAATTCATGTAGTGTTTGAGAAGTGTTGGAAAGGGTAGATGGCTATTTTGATGTGTAAGATATTTTGTGATACTGTAGGAACAAGGATATATTTGTAGTATTGTCAACTACTTGACTCTGGTGTTGCAGAATTTACAGACCATATGACTCCTGACGAAGTCATAACTGATTTCATTTGTTTTGAAACAAAAATATGCCCAAATAATCAAGTTGCTGGAGTCGACTGTATCCTCTCGTCCTCAGTCATCGCCCAGATTGTATTGTTCCTTTAACTGCGGAGAACGCAATGACCGCTGCCATCTAGCGGCCAGATGTTTAATGTCAATACAAATATGAACAATCGCAGTTAATGTTCACATAAATTTGGTGCTGTTGAATATTGATACAGTATCGTGGAGAAATGTTTTGGATTATTAAGTGTATCAACATGTTCTTGAACCCCTACAAGAGGATATGATTTGCACCGTAAATGCCACACAAAAATGATCAAACACTGTGAATATTTTCATGTTAATTATAAATAAAAATACTTGTTTTAACATACTTTATTTAAATTCAAACGAATAAGATTTGCACTATAATTTGATGTTTGGTTACAAATGGGATTTAAGGCAAAAATATGATCTAAAAGTAAATGTGATTTATTTATTTATTATATGTTTTATTGGAATTACTTTGAAAATACCTCACATGTTCTACGTGTGTTCTTCAGTCAGTATTGGTTTGATCTCTCGCCCACTATACTGACGCATTAAAATGATGACTTAAATAAATTCATCTTTTTTTCACTCCAGAGTTCTGCCGGAGTCTCCTTCCTCGTCCCCGGCGACTGCTGTTGTTGGTCAATCCTTTCAGTGGGCGAGGACAGGCCATGCAGTGGTGCCAGACTCACATCCTGCCGATGATCCGAGAGGCAAACATCAGCTACAATCTCATCCAGACAGGTGAGCATAAACAAACACGTCGCTGCGACAGAAGCTCAAAGTTTCATTTGTCTCCTCCAGAGCGTCAGAACCATGCGAGGGAGCTCATCAGAGAGATCTCGCTGCCAGACTGGGACGGCATCATCATCATCTCTGGAGACGGTCTGCTGCACGAGGTTTGAGTTTTCATTCCGTTCTGGTTCATGCGGGCGACTCTTCTTGACGTCACCGGATGTTGTTTTGTCCTCCTCAAGGTGATCAACGGGCTGATGGAGCGACCCGACTGGGAACGAGCAATAAAGACGCCGGTTGGCATTTTGCCCTGTGGCTCTGGGAACGCTCTGGCTGGATCCATCAACCATAACGCCGGGTAGGCATGAGTGGGGTTTGGATTCCACACAATCACTGGAATTAGACGAACGAAGAACATGTCTCGAAAAAAGTATTGATTTTTTATTTAATTTAAATGTTTTGGTTTTCTGGGCATTCAATTATTTATTGTATTAAATCATCTCTATATTGAGAGGTTACATTTGTTTATTTATTATTATAATTATTGTTATAATAAATATTATATTATTATACAATTATAATTTGTATATCGAAAGATAAAATTCATATAAAATATATAAAATCATTTTATAGTTTGATGTTCTAATTCCAATAATCCAAAACAAATTTACTAAATTCATTTTTTTTTAATCCTGGCCTTGTAAATTCAGTGTCATTATTATACCAACATTTTTTATTTTACTTTATATTGAATTTTTAAAAAAAAATGGAATTTAGAACCTTTATTTTTGAATTATTGAAATTTATTTAAATGAGATTTTTCTATTTCAATTATTTAAGAGATACATTAACAATTAAAACTTTTTAATATAGAAACTATTTACTATTCTTTTAAATGATGGACAATATTTAAACCAATATTCTGATGACACTGATATACTTCAATACTGCTAAATATAGTTTAGTTACCATGAACTTTACTAAAGAATTGCATTGATTAGTCAGATAAAGCATTTTAAGTGGATTAAAGAGCAATAACCATATCAAAATAAAGAATCCAACCTGTTGCTAGACAATTAATGACCAATTAAGTTTCAGAAAAAACGTTTTATTTCACATCACATACAGAAAATAATGGAAAAAAAGAAGAAATTACAAAACATAAGGCGTTAAGCAGAGGATCCTCGGTTCTGACATCTCTTGTGCTGCAGGTTCGACATGTGCCTTCGGGAACCGCTCCTTCTGAACTGCAGCTTTCTGTTGTGTCGCGGCGACGTTTGCCCGATGGACCTGGTCTCCGTGACGACGAGTCCCGGTCCTTCTAGCAACAGTCACCCGTCAGGACCGCGGAGACTGTTTTCCTTCCTTTCTGTTGCCTGGGGATTCGTGTCTGACGTGGATATCGAAAGTGAAAGGTAGGTTTTTAAAAAAAAAAAATACACTTCTTAAGCTCTTATTCTAACGACCTCTCTCTCGGTCAGGTATCGGGGTTTGGGCTCGGCTCGCTTTACCCTCGGCACTCTGGTCCGGATCGCTTCGCTTCGCTCTTACAAGGGACGACTGTCCTACCTACCTCCGTCCGTGGTCACCTCCTCGCCGGACGCCACGCCTCCTCCGCCGAGGAGACCCTTGTCCCGCAGTATCACCGAAGGCCTGGAGGGATTCTGCAGGACCCCCATCCACCGGACCTGCTCCGACATGGGCATCAGCGAGCAGAGGAGCCTACGGAAAGGGGAAGGAGAGCGCGAGAAGGAAGAGAGGCAGAGGGAACGAGAGAGGCGACGGGAGAGGGTCCGAGGAGGAGGAACGGGGGTGGTGAGAGCCAGCAGCCTGATGGAGGACCGGGAGAAGGAAAGGGAAGGAGAGATGGAAGCTGAGGAGGAACAAGCGGGGACATGCTCGGAGCGATCGGGGACCAGCTCCGAGTCCAGGGAGGAATGCATCATGGAAAAGGAAGACGAGCCAGAAGATGACATCGAAGAAGAGTCAAACGGGAAGATGACGAAGGGACCCGAGGAAGAGTGTTTCAATCATCAGGATGGTCTGGAACCACGGCAGACTTGGAGGAAGAATTCAGCTCCGTCCACCCAGATCGTCGACGCGCTGTACAGTCGGGAGGCGGAGCCCGACACCACATACGGGGTGGAGGACGTGGACCTGAACGGGAGTTTCTACCAGAAGGAGGCCTACCCGTTAGACGTGGCCCGGGAGAGGTCGCTCACCATCTCCTCCCCCTTCCGCCACTCTCCCTTCTCCTACAAGCCGCGAAATGTAGATCAAAACCAAAACACGTCCAGACCTCGGCCCATCTCGCTGCTCCAGCACTCCCACTCCAACTCCCTCCCTCCCAAGCTCCCGTCCCTGTCTCTGTCGCTGTCTCCGACGCCGCCTTCGTCCCCGTCCTGTGCCTCGCCACACTCCTCGTCGTACCTCGCCCCGCGGCCCAACACGCCCGGCTCCACCTCCTCGTCGCCGTCCTTACGCACGCCGTCCTCGTCTTTTAACTTCGACATCGCCGAGCCGGCGTGTCCCCACAAGAACCGTCCTCTATTCTCGCTGCCTTTGAATCTCCCCAACGACGACTTGTTGCCGCCGCTCGAGCAGCCTCTCCCCACCAGAGACTGGGTCACCATAGAGGGCGACTTCGTCTTGGTCCTGGCCCTTTATCAGAGCCACCTGGGGGCCGACTTGCACGCCGCGCCCCAGGCCCGGTTCGACGACGGGTTGATCCACCTGACCTTCGTACGGGCGGGAATATCCAGAGCCACTTTACTCAGACTGTTCTTCGCCATGGAGAGAGGAACCCACCACACTGTCAGCTCGCCGTACGTCAGCCACGTCGCCTGCAGGGCCTTCAGGCTGCAGCCTCTCTCCGCCCGGGGAACGCTCACGGTGGACGGAGAACTGGTGCCTTACGGGCCGCTTCAAGCGCAGGTCAGAACCATAATGAAAAATATCAATTGTTGAATTTGTATGAATGGTTTATTTATTAGGTGTGTGTATTGGCAAGAGTCTGGTGATACAGGTGCAACAATATATATTTTGATACTGTAGTAAGTAAGTAAGTAATTGTTATTTGTATAGTGCTTTTCCAGACCAGGGTCACAAAGCGCTTAAACAATCAAAACAATACTCAATAAAGTATATACTTTAAAGGGCAAGATAAAACTGATAACACAACAGGAGTTCCAGAAAATCAAGGAAAAGCCACAAGGATGTATTTGTAGTATTATCAAGTACTTGACTCTGGTGTTGCAGTATTTACAGACCACAAGACTCATAAGTCCATATGTAAGTAAGTAAGTAATTGTTATTTGTATAGTGCTTTTCCAGACCAGGGTCACAAAGCGCTTAAACAATCAAAACAATATTCAATAAAGTTTATACTTTAAAGGTCAAGATAAAACTGATAACACAACAGGAGTTTCAGAAAATCAAGGAAAAGCCTGAACAAATAAAAACGTCTTAAGATGTTTCTTGAAGACATGTTTGAATATGTCCAAACATGACTGTATCCTCTAGTCCCCAGTCATCGCTAGGTTTCATTATTCCGGAGGACTACTGCCATCATTCGTTGCAACATAAAAATGAACAAACGCTGTGAATATTTGCATGTTTTTTTTTTAAACAATTATTTTATTTTTATTGATACAATAACTAAAACATATAATTTACAGGCAAAATAAATGTTTTCTTTTTGTTGTTTTTTTTAAAGAAAAAAAAGGATCAATACACTGTTATTGAATATAGATACAGTACGGTGTAAAAGAATATTGCGATGTATCACTGTATAGATATTTTCTCACACTGCTGTTATTTATGTCGTTCGCAGGTTCATCCTTCACTGGCTCGCCTCATCGTCGGAGATTCTGGAGTGAAAATAACTAGATTCTAATCAGGGATTGGTCCAGCTGACTGACAGCACTCTACTGAATTATGTAATCTGTTGCCATGTTTACTTTGAAGAATCGATGACTTAAAAATAGCCTGGGATGCGGAGACTGCTCTCCAGAGGTTCGATTTAAAAAAAATAAATTAAAAAGAAAAGGGATAACCCACCGAGCCACACATGATCGGAGCAGGACTGCAGGGATTAATCTGAAAATGGATGAAAATGCGCCTGATTGCACAGCTGTTGGATTACGCCGAGCGTAGCCTGAAGCATGAACACTGCACAGCCTGGGATGACAAGAGGGAAGAAACTATTTGAATGTTTGCATTTGGAGCAGACGGCGCATGTGTTGTATGGATACACAAACGTACGCATGCTGAGGTCTGTTTCGCCTTATCGTGAGTCCAAGGGAATCGATGGTGAACGACTCATCGTAACCTTGACGCTGAGATTAGTCTTTTCTGACCACACCCCTTTTTCTCAGCACACTTCTGACCAGTGTGTAGGTGTAGAAGCAAAATTAGAATGCCTTACTGGTGTTGCTTAATAGTTTCTAATCTCGACACTACCGCTAGATTATTTATTGTCAACGTCCCAGCAGTGTCTATACTCGACACTCAAGCTCACTTCTATCAGCGAGCACACTACCTATCACTGAAGCGGCAGAAGAGAATGTGGACGGAAGTGAGACGAAAACTAGTGCACATTTCGATGCACGCGAGCGAGTGAAATCAGAGCAATGATACTGTTGACCGGTGATCATGACTGACATTTTTTGCATAATCTTGATTTTCTTAGCCAGTGGGCGCACAATGATGATGTCACAGATACCAGACTTTGCCACATGTTGAACATGTAGAAATCCAAACCAATCAATCGTTGTCATTTTGTAATGTTTTACTCTCCTCCTCCTCCTCCTCCCTTCATCGTTGGCTTGCTGCAGACATTCACCGCGAGATCACGCGTCGTTTCCATCTCTTCTGCACCATTTAAAGTGGCACGAGATTCACAACACTAGAACGCCGCGGCACTTTTAGACACATCTTAAGAAGAGAAGTGGATCTTAGAGAGAATAACGTGCTAGATTAAGGCTTTTTGTTAGAGATGCTTAAAGTATCTAATAATTTCAACACAAATATGAGGGAAGACATTCTGTATTTTGTAATACAAGCTAAAAATAAGAACGGGAAACGGGTTGATTGAAGGAATAAAAATTGACTGTGAATAACCGCTGAACAGAAACCAGCAAAGGATTCAGGAAAAGGTTTATTTTTTTCTCTGAGCAAATAATGCTCTGTGAGGTGAATTCACACACTTGGAGAAGTGTTTATTTAATAATACAATAATTGTTCTCCCTGCTGATATTTCTTGGGATTTATAATGGCATGTGCAGCTCCTCAAATCAATGGGATTGTGTCCGACCTGCTTGCATCACCACTGTACTGTATGTCATGCCTCCAAGAATAAATGCCTTTGTATTATAAGCCTGTACATTCTGGCTGATGGTGGTGAACTGTTCAAAAATAAATACACAACATTGAGTTAAATACTTGGCTGTCGTTCTTCATTTGCTAGTTCTTGTATGTTCAACGGGGAATTATCATTAAATATATCCATTCTATAAATGGTAAATGACTTTAACATGGTTTCTACAGATCAAGTCATGTTAAATTGATTTTTAGTTTCATTATAATTATATTTAAAACCAACTTGACAATAAATAAAAATGGAATTTAACACAAATGACTTTACGAACTTGTAAGTTTACAAATAATTTTACCCCGATGTATATTTTAAGGTAAAACAAACATAACATATAAATCAACTGAAGAAATGTTCTTTTCTGATTTGGAAAACAAAATCCTACACAAAATTTCTCGTCCATAATAAATAGTTTAAATTTAGTTTCATTTTAAAAATATATAATTGTAGACAGATATTTGAAGATTTGAAACCAACATAATATCGTACTTACCATTAGTTATATTTTTTAAGACTTTTAACACTTGATTCAAGACTTTTTTAATGTTAAGCCTCATATTTAGATTCGTCCGTTTTAAACTCAACAGTGACCACTCATGGACGTGTATATTTGTGTAGTTTAAAGTAGTCAAAATACAATAAAAACTGTTACTAGTAAGTAAAAACAACACTTTTTTCCCAAGTGACATTTGAGGTTTTTCTCCACTACTTGGAAAAAAAATATACAGTATATATATTGCACGTTCAAACAAATGTTATAGCAATTACTTTATTTTGCAAAATGAGAAATGCGATTAAATAATACAGTGAAATCAAATCAATCGATTATATTGACATGGCTACACAAACTATATTAGCTATAAAAACCCAAATACCATCAATTATATATTTGTTTTTACTGCAGTGTGTTTGTTTTGAAAAACAACTGACCGGAAGTTCCTAGAAAGCGACTCAGCGCTTCCGTGTCGCCACCTTCTTTGTCTCCGGCCCAGCGACACTCGCTGTTGTCTCTTTTTCCCCCTTTTTCCCGCGGAGGATATATTTCAACATATATCCGTCATTTTTATATTGAATGACAGTCGACTCTGAAATATTTATGCCTAAAAATAAAGCACCAAAAATGGATGACCTGGACTACAGTAAGTGTGGCTAGCTGCGGTTAGCTTCCTTAGCTAGTATCTCAGGTGTGTCAAAATGTTTTTTTGGCGATATTAATGCAGTTTATGGAATATAACACCTTATTCACGTGTGGTTTTGTTGGTTATGGTGTGTGTGGTCAGCATTAAAAGGCTCTGGTTGAGGGTTTCGTTGAGCAGGATGATTAATATTGATCGGTGGCTAATGTTGCAGCTAAACCAACGGTGGACATTTAACTCGCTGTGTGCCGGTGTGTGTTTTCAACGCCTTTTGAGGAAGAAAAAAAAGATGTCTCGCTTTATAACGATCGTGATCGGGGACTCGGTGCCTGGTCTCGCTGTCGTTTAAAGGGGTCCGGTGTAGACTGTGGGCGTGGTTCATATGTCGTGTATTGTGTGCAGCGTTGGTCCTGTTTTGTGTCATAAAGAGCACGTGTGTCACAGCGACACGGTGAACAGTTCACCTCTAAAGTTGCATCTTTCAATAGGATTTTAACCTACAAAGTCAACAATTGTGTGGTTTATGATCGAGTATTTTGAGGCGTTACTATTGTGGCCCCTCAGCTCCATGTGATCCCTTATATTGGGGAAACTATCACGTGTGCTCGATCAGTCTTTGACTAATGTTGTGAATATTTAATACCTGAAGATGATATTTAAGCTGAACCTGATATTCATAGTGGTTCAGTTAACTGCCCTGTAAATGAGCTGAGCCAGAATCCAGAGTTTGTTTTTCCTTAGCTCTCACTAGACTAGATGAAAATGACAAGGGCAGTAAATGAGCTGAGCCAGACTCCAGAGTACTACGTTTGTTTTTCCTTAGCTCTCACTAGATTAAATGAAAATGACAAGGGCAGTAAATGAGCTGAGCCAGACTCCAGAGTACTACGTTTGTTTTTCCTTAGCTCTCACTATACTAAATGAAAATGACAAGGTCAGTAAATGAGCTGAGCCAGACTCCAGAGTACTATGTTTGTTTTTCCTTAGCTCTCACTAGACTAAAGGAAAATGACAAAACTAAACCTCACTTTGGGATTTTCTTTAATGTAGTTGGTGTTTTCTATATAAGATGGTTGATATGAAGATGTATCTTCAATCTTGTAGTTCTTGTATTCTTTGCAGCATCTGTTTTGTCTTTATAAGGTTTTGGTTTCATTGTCTTTGGACATATTTTGTCACTAAAAAGCTTTTCATTTGCTAATCTATTCGTTGTTGGACACTATATCTTTCAACGTTTAATCCTCATGCATTTATCATACAGTAGCAGTTGAGAGAGGCTGTCGAGCAAAAATAAAGAAGAGAAAAGTATAAATTCAAGTAATGAAGTCAAGCTAAATATGCTATAAAAAAAGATTTGATTGTGTTTTTTACATCTTAAAAAGTCTGATAATAGTAATTTTTCCAAACATCTTTTATATTCACTTCTTGGTCTTTCTGAGGGGGAAATAAATAATGGAAGAAGTCATAAAACCTCATAGTCATATTAAGGGACTAATAAGGAATAATAGACGTACAAAATAAAACGATTAGTTTCTACATGATCTTTGACCTCATGAGGGCCATATAAATACAGTCGAAGGCATTGAGCCAACCATTAAGGGTTTTTGAGAAATCTGGATACTCTTAATAATGACTGTTAAAGAAAACCACTCTAAGTCGATATCTGGTAAAGTCTGTAAAACGTTGTCTATTTCTGTCTATTATTTTATATATATTATTATATATTATTTATATATCAGATTTTAAATGTCACTTTAATTTGTCTCTTGTCATACCGAGATGGATTGGTTATGTCTCAGAGTCGCTGCTACCAGAAGAGAAACTAAAATCCTGATGAGATTTAAAAATAGAAACTATCAGCAGTAATTCACATGTGTGTCGTCTCCTCCTGCAGTCCCTGTAGACCTGAGCCCAGAGGAGCGCTCTGAGCTGGAAGACATTCGTCGAAGAAAAGGTGTCTTGCTGCAGGAGATCCAGAGGCTCAGAGAGGAATTGCGAGAGGCCATCTTGGAAGTGGAAGGGCTGGAGAACAGCACCGAGGGGAGGTGAGCTGAGGCTAACTTTTGATTTGTTGTTCATTTTGATTTAGGGCAGCATGATGAACTCAAATTATAAACACAAATATCCCTTAAGGGGCAAAGGGCCTACCTTTAAAATTAGGATTTAATTTTCTCTTTTTGCACTTTATAGCACAATTTATTTCAATTATATTTTCCTGATCACCATCAAGAGTCAGCTCACACTTATTAAAATAAAAATATGAAAATGTGAAGCAGTGACTGTATCCTATTTCCTCTTAAGTTTGATTAACTCTGGGAATACATGGTCACGTTATCTTTCTCCCTCTGTGCAGCAAAACTCTACAGAAAAGCCGTCATGTTGCAATGGGAAGGAAAAAATTCAACATGGACCCCAAGAAGGTACAAATCAAAACGACCGTGCTGTTTGTCCGCTCTGATTAAATTCATACTCCCGCTTGTTCTGCTGCAGGGCATCGTGTTTCTGGTAGAGAATGAGTTGCTCAGACACACATCGGAGGATATTTCTCAGTTCCTTTACAAAGGCGAAGGTCTGAACAAGACGGCTATAGGAGATTATCTCGGGGAAAGGTGCCGAGTCACGCTTTTACTCTCTTTTTGTTTCTCAATGGTCAGTTATTGAAAACTCTTGTTTCTTTTGCAGAGACGACTTCAACATTAAAGTTCTTCAGGCTTTTGTTGACCTCCACGAGTTCACCGATCTTAATCTTGTCCAGGCCCTCAGGTAAACAAGCAAATGTCAAACAACCAATGTCCTTGTGAAGTTAAATACTACTGTAATATGTGCATTAGTAATCAATTAGTCTTCACAACAATGTATAGACAACCCTGTAGTTACAGGTGTTTATCTCCGCTTACATTCATAGTTTGTTTTATTTATTTATTTATTTTTGAGCAAGTAGTGCGGACTTTTAAATGTGTCATAATCAACAAAACAACCTCCTTCTGTCAGGTGATATAACAAATATTTATGGAATGCATCATTTTCCATTGCATTCCTCTAGATGTCAGTAGAGAGTGCTTACAGTCAATAGAAGCGCTCGCAACTCCAGCCTCTGGCAATTGGACAATACTTATATTTACACCACTTTTTTAACTTCTTCATGGTGTGAAAATTTCTATTTTGATGTAACAAAGATTTTTTTCTCAGATCATATATAACACTTTAATAGAATAATCCAAATACCTAATAATGAATATTACTTAAACATCCTAAACGATGTGTTTTTTTTCCCTTGGCAACCTCATGACCACATTTCTGCCACAGACAATTTCTGTGGAGCTTCCGTTTGCCCGGTGAAGCTCAGAAGATTGACAGAATGATGGAGGCGTTTGCGCAGAGATACTGCCACTGCAACCCCGGCGTCTTCCAGAGCACTGGTAAACATCACAACCAACACATTAATCTCCTTTGAAACCCACTTAATCTGCATTAAACTGTTGTCCTGAAACATACGATCAAATGTAAGCGACAAAAACATTTCCCCAGATACATGCTACGTGCTGTCGTTCGCCATCATCATGCTGAACACTAGTCTCCATAACCCCAACGTGAGGGACAAACCAGGCGTGGACCGCTTCATCTCCATGAACCGCGGCATCAACGAGGGCGGAGATCTGCCGGAGGATCTTCTCAGAGTACGCAGAGTTTTGTTGCTCGTTTTGGACGAGTTTCTGTTCAATGAAACTGACCTGCTGTGTGCGTCTGTCTTTAAGAACCTGTACGATAGCATTAAAAATGAGCCCTTCAAGATCCCGGAGGACGACGGCAACGACCTCACACACACCTTCTTCAATCCAGACCGGGAGGGTTGGCTCCTAAAACTGGGTAAGACCATCAATTTATATTAACGTGGGTCAGTTATCGGTCTTTGGTTGAGGATCGTGGTGACGGTGGTTTGTTCTCCTGAAGGTTTGTTCTGCAGTGAGATGCTGTTTGTGTCTTCGCCTTAACAGAGACCAACACCAGACTCACTTTCTTGTGTGATCTCGATTCTGGTCTGCATGGCAGGGCTTTTGATCTCAAGTGTGACTAATATGATCTCCTCTTCCTCCTCATTTTTGATTTCTCTTATCCACTGGCTTCCTCTAAATCCTCCACCTGCTTCTTCCCTGTGATTTCTGCTGCTGCCGCTTGTTTTCTCAGGAGGTATGTATTGTTGTAGTTTACCATCGATAGTAGAGGAGATTCTCTGTAAGTAAGAACTTGTTTAATAAACAAGGTGTTTCTCTCCGTTTGTTTCAGGGGGACGTGTAAAAACCTGGAAGAGACGATGGTTCATTCTCACGGACAACTGCCTTTATTACTTTGAGTACACCACAGTAAGTGTGCGAGCGTTTCAAGAGAACAGGATCATTCTAGTGAGGCCTGTTTTCTAAATATTTGTTATGTATCTCACAGGACAAGGAACCAAGAGGTATCATCCCGTTGGAAAACCTGAGTATTCGTGAAGTTGAAGACCCAAGGAAGCCGGTAAATTAAATTTAACGCTTGAAAAGTTGACGTTATACTCTATTTCAAAATTGTATAGTTAAAGTAAAACTACTACCCTTGATTGATCCAACAAGTTTAGTAATTGCTCAGTTTATTGTGTTATTATGTCCAATTTTGAGGAGATTTTAATGTTACGCTGTAGCCATTAGTGACATAGTTGAATCATGCTAATAATGATACTTCTACTCTATAGATATTAGCGACAATGTTGAATCATGCTATTGATAAATCTTCAGTGTAGCCATTCGCTACAATGTATAATCATGCTAATAATATTTATTTACTGTAGTCATTAGCAACACTGTTAAATCATGCAAATGATATTTCTTCACTATAGCCATTAGCCACACTGTAGAGTCATGCTATTGACATTTCTTCACTGTAGCCATTAACCACAGTGTTGAATCATGCTATTGATATTTCTTCACTGTAGCCATTAGCCACAGTGTTGAATCATGCTAATGATATTTCTGCACTGTAGACATTAGCGACACTGTCCAATCATGCTAATAATGATACTTCTACTCTATAGACATTAGCTACACTGTTGAATCATGCCAATTATATTTCTTCACTGTAGCCATTAGCAACACTGTTGAATCAGGCTAATGTTATTTCCTAACTGTAGCCATTAGCGACACTGTCGTATCGTGCTAATAATTTAGTTCTACACTGTAGATATTGCCTTCACAGTTGAATAACTTTAAAAATGTTCATTCAACACTGTAGCCATTAGCGACACTGTCGTATCGTGCTAATAATTTTAGTTACACTGTAGATATTGCCTTCACAGTTGAATAACTTTAAAAATGATAATTTAACACTGTAGCCATTAGCGACACTGTGGTATCGTGCTAATAATTTTAGTTACACTGTAGATATTGCCTTCACTGTTGAATAACTTTAAAAATGTTCATTCAACACTGTAGCCATTAGCGACACTGTCGTATCGTGCTAATAATTTTAGTTACACTGTAGATATAGCCTTCACTGTTGAATAACTTTAAAAATGTTCATTTAACACTGTAGCCATTAGCGACACTGTGGTATCGTGCTAATAATTTTAGTTACACTGTAGATATAGCCTTCACTGTTGAATAACTTAAAAAATGTTCATTTAACACTGTAGCCATTAGCGACACTGTCGTATCGTGCTAATAATTTTAGTTACACTGTAGATATAGCCTTCACTGTTGAATAACTTTAAAAATGTTCATTTAACACTGTAGCCATTAGCGACACTGTCGTATCGTGCTAATAATTTTAGTTACACTGTAGATATAGCCTTCACTGTTGAATAACTTTAAAAATGTTCATTTAACACTGTAGCCATTAGCGACACTGTCGTATCGTGCTAATAATTTTAGTTACACTGTAGATATAGCCTTCACTGTTGAATAACTTTAATAATGATAATTTAACACTTTAGCCATTAGCGACAATGCAAGCATCCCATGATATCAAATCATTGATGTTTTCACCTTGACCGGTGGAGTCTAACTTCAAGATCTGTTCCAACAGAACTGCTTCGAGCTGTACATCCCCAACAACCGCGGTCAGCTGATCAAGGCCTGTAAGACGGAGGCGGACGGTCGGGTGGTCGAGGGGAACCACATGGTCTATCGCATCTCGGCCCCCACGCCCGAGGAGAAGGACGAATGGATTCACAGCATCAAGTAAAACTTTCATCGGCAAAAACACTGAGAATGTTCGTCTGATCCGTCGTCTCTCTTTCCAGATCCGCCGTCAGCGTCGACCCCTTCTACGAAATGCTGGCCGCCCGCAAGAAGCGTATATCCCTGAAGAAGAAGGAGGAGCAACCGTAGACACTTCCTGTTTCGTCGTCATTCCCCCTCGTCATCCTTTTACCTCCTCCTCCCCCCCGACCCGGGACGCAAGTATTTCCTCCCCGCCGATGTATCTCCTCACCCCTCCCCCCGAAGTGCGTCCCGTTTGTCACGAAAAGACGATTATTTTTTTTCCTTTAGCATTAAATGGACCTTTTTAAAGTCGTCGCTCGTGGTGGAGAGACTCGCCTGCCGAGGCTGCGTTCTCAACGAGCGTGGAGACGTGAGCTCGCGGCCTCGGTTCACGCGGGTTCGCCGTTGTTGCTACTTTAACGATGAAATGCCTTGTTCTTGACGACGACGACGATGATGATGATAATGATGATGAAGATGATTCCCCTGCAGGATAATGTGAATCACGACCAGAACTGCTGTCGGTCCATGAAGCTGATTGAACCATATTTACTTGGTACATACGTTTTGAGTGAGAAAAGGAGTCGAAAATGCTTAAAAGAAAAAAGTACCTTGTGGTATTTTATCACCAGAGTTGCTTTAGAGAAGATCATGGTTAAGCTTTAGCCGCAAACGACGTGTCCTCCTCTCCTCCGGCCTGTAGGAGGCAGTGTAGTCCACTACTGAGAGTCTTTCTTAGACGGGCAGCTCACTACAATGTAAACCTGTTTTGTACATAGACTTTAGCACATTTGTTTACACATAGATTTTAATTTATTGTTTATTTTTGTTAGCCGTTTTTTTTTCTTTCGTACGAGCTACTGTAGGTGTGCGGCGAACGCAGCAGGGGGCGCTAGTACGACGGTTCGTTAGGGTTGGTCGTCTGTTAGGATCGTTTGCCGTTTACACTCTTTGAGCAAAAGCACAAGCAGGAGTTAGTTTCACCCCCGGATTCAAACCACCAGTTGTCGCGCTCCTTCCTGCTGATATATATATATATATACGTCTGGACAGTCGGGGGAACCTTTTCTCACAAACAATCGATCACCACTGGGTTTGTTGCTGCTCACACGACAACCGTCCGTCATTATGACCACCTTCCAAACGCTGTCACTTCTGGATTGAGTTCTTCCTAAAGATGTGAAAAAAAAAAAACGACACCGATGAGCGGGCTCTACGGTGACGACTTTCAACCACTGCTCAAATACAAACAGGACAGGAAACGTATTACAAAGGGAGGTGGTCATAATGTTAAGCCCCCCCCCCACCCCGGTGACCTCCAGCTGCTCCTTAAGTTTCCCCTGCATCTAAAGTTGCCTTGACTCGTCACTCTCTCTCTCCCGTTCTCCCTGCACGCCCGGTGCACCTTCAACCGTCTGGACAATTCTTGAAGTGCAAAGTTGCCAAAACCCACTGTCGGTTCTGAAACGTGAGAAGAAAAGAAAAAACTACTGAAGACCTGAATGCTGATCAAACTGGACCTTTCGTTGTTTGTCATTGGTTTGTATTTAACTTATTTTAGAGTCGCCGCTGAAGACGAGATCATAATGTAAATGTAGCAAAGATGACAAAACATTGGTGCCAGTGAACTACTGTGTCGAATAAATGTAAACACAAGATTGACATTGTTGTCTTTTCTGAATCCTGACTGAAGAGAGGTGTGCGCGTGTGTCGTGTTAATTGTGGTGGTGGAGTTGTGTCTATTGTTTGTTGTGATGGTTGTGGAGTTTTTTGTCTGAATGTATTGTGCATATAATAAATGTGTGTGTGTTATTGTTGATCTGGTGGTAGAGTTGTATCTGTGGTTGGGGAATTGTGTGTTTTGTATTGTGTGTATCGTGATAGACGCAGTATATGTGGTTGTAGAGTTGTGTGTTTCATGATGGATGCGGTGGTGGAGTTGGTGTGTTGTGATGAATGATGAGGTCAAACTATTAGTGTGTTTTTATGCTTGTGTGCGTCACGGTTAAACATTTGTGTCGAAATGGTGGGTGCAATTGTGTGTGTGTGTTTGTGTCTTGATGGTTGTGGTAGTGTGTGTATGTGATGTGGTTGCTTATGGAGTTTGTGACTTTGTGTGCGTCTAATGTGTTTTTGTGTACATGTTAGATTGCTGAGTGTTTGTGTTATTAATATAGAAATCCAATTTTAATTCTAAAATTGTGTGTTTTGTAATTAAAATATACTTAATTTTAATCACTTAATTTGTCATGATTAATACATTTATATTATTTTAATTACATTAAACTAAATATTGAATAGATTTACGTCCCTGCTGGAGTAAAAGATAGTTACATGTTTATAACAGTTGAAGCATCTTTATCAAAGAAAATCCACATTTCATATTTTATTTACAGTCACTTTTTCAATAATACACAAATCAACAAAACACAGTCAAACATAAAAAAAACTTATCAGAACAAAAGCAACTTTCAAGACCCTTTTTAAAGATGTTAAAAAAGTTGAACGAGGCTAAACTTGCTAACACGATGTTTCTCTACCTTCTTTGGTGGTTTAGCTGTACGACTGGAGTCCAACAAGAGTCCAGACAACACTTTTATAAACACAATGACAATATGTCACAGAACTTTCCGGGTCAGAACCCTTTTTTTTTCTCCAGAATCTCCTCTAAAGTCTCTACGGAGAGATTGGACACATGAGTGTCTTGTTAAAGTCACTGATGAGGAAGGCCTCGGGTGTGAGTAGGAAAGGGGGGGTGTGTGGGGGGGGTCCCTGATTTCAGTGACAGGGGTCGAAGGGGTACTGGGCCACGCCCCCGTGGAGTTCCACCTCCGCGTCCGACCAGGAAATGACATCCCCTCTGAGGTGGCTGCCGCAGGACGCCAGGCTGTAGATGTCGCTGGCGCTCAGGACGTGAGACCACATCTGCAGGTCCGACAGCTCGCCCACGAACGACTGGGTGGCGTCGAAGCGACCCCCGAGGGTGTCCTGGAAAGCGGGCGGAGGATTAATCGACGCATTTAAATGAAAACACTCGAATGAATAAACCCGTTTCTTTTACCTGCTCCTGACCCAGGACGAAGACCCCTCCCGGTTTGATGGGGTGCCAGGGCGACAGGTTCAACCCGGACCCTCGTTGGATCCCGTCCTGGTAGGCTTCCCAGTGACCCTCCCGGGTGGACCAGGTCACGCACACGTGGTGCCACTTCCCGTCGCTCACGGTCAGAGGCAGGGTCGCGGCCTTGGAAGACGAGACGAGAAGGTGAGTAAAGAGGAGGTGAAGAAGAGAGTGCAGGCAGCGGTGGCTCAACCCCTCACCTTGTCGTCGATGAGGAGCTCCATGGGGTTACTCCCCCACTCGATCAGAACCAGCTCGTTGGCCTGACCCGGGGCGGAGTAAGAGAAGGGGGTCCCCATGCCGGGTCCCACCCCAGCCCGGAGCCACAGGCACAGGGTGAGGGCGAAGATCTCCTGCATCAGGGTCTTCTTGACCCGTCCGTACATGTAGTTGGTCCTCATGGGGAAGCTGATCTGGAACGGGTTGTGGATCTTCTTCCTGTTGGAGCCTGATTTGGGTTGGAAAAGAAAATGCAAATTGAAGAAATTGTGTTTGACCTTTGACCTCTGACCCCAGACTAATCAAGCACCTGCCAGCTGGTTGAGCATCGTCTCCAGCTTGTTGGGGTGGAAGCCGCCGCGGGACGCCGACGTGCGCGCGACGTAGCCGCGGCTGACCATCGCGTCGTTGCCATGGTGACCACCGGCATCGTGGTGGTCGTCGGCACCGTGACCACCGTCCTGGTGGTGGTCGCCGTGATCGTTGTGGCCGTTGTCATGGTAGCTATCATGGTCGTCGTGATGGTCGTCGTGATGGTCGTCATGATGGTCGTCATGATGGTCGTTGTGCTCGGTTTCGTTCCCTCTCTCGCTGTGACCGATGTGCTCGTCGTCCATGTGGTCAGTGGGGTGATCCTCGTGGTGGCGGTCGTGGTCATCGTGGTCGTCATGGTTACGGTCGTGGTCATCGTGGTCGTCATGGTGACGGTCGTGGTCATCATGGTCGTCATGGTGGTTGTCATGGTCATCATGATGGTCGTGGTCGTCATGGTGATTGTCGTGGTCATCGTGGTCGTCATGGTGACGGTCGTGGTCATCGTGGTCATCGTGGTCGTCATGGTGGTTGTCATGGTCAACGTGAGTGTCGTGGTCATCGTGGTGGTTGCCATGGTCATCATGAGTGTCGTGGTCGTCATGGTGATGGTTGCTGTGATGCAGCTGATCCTCCAGAGTGTTGATCTTCCTCTGCAGGAGCTCCTTCAAAGAGCTGGAGTAGGTGATGGACGAGTTCCTCTTCTGAGAAGAAACATCGTGGTCAGACTTTTAATGCTTTTTACGTACTAATGGTTACATTTTTTAACATTGTTTAAAAAAACATTAATTTAATACAATAATTTCTTTATGGAAAGGTTGAATTTGTATTCAAATAATAAATGGATGTATTATTTAATATTTCTAAATTATTTTTTGTTATAGTTTATTTTTATTCATTCAAAACAACATTTCTCAATTATTATTTAATATTTTTTAAATTCATAGTCTTTTATAATCAATACAGTAATGTTGTGATAATAATAAAAAAATATATAGATTTATATATTCTAATATAATATAAAATTCAAAAATAGATTTTCTGAATTAATTTAGTTTCTAAGCCTTTAAAAATAATAAAATCATTTAAAAAAATGGAGGCATTACGAATTAAAAAAATTAAATAATTATTTAATCATTATTTTAATATGATTAAAATACTAATATTAATCTCTATTTGTGAAAAAAATAATAATAATTTGAGAAATTATATATTTTTAAATTAAATTATTAAATAAAAACATATTCAACTTTTTCTTTTTTTTTAATCATGAATTAATTGTTAATATTTTTTTTTTTTAATTCCAATGGTTAATAAAATGTTTCATCATTTGTAATGTTCAATTAAACCATCCAATATTCTGACGCCACTGATACACTTCCATATGTTTCTTCCTCTGATTTGTGACCAGAAGGCTCCCTACAGTCACAGCAGGGACAGGAACCTGTTATCCTCAGGTCACCTCTGTCATCTCCTGGCATCATGTCACATCCTCCCTTCATCCAGATCAGCCTGTGACGTCTGCTGGGCATCTAGTGATTGGCTTAGTGTCTTAAATTCATCGATAGTTCCTGTCGTAAGTCCTAGAGTCGAGCGCTGATGCTATTGTTGCCGATTACAAACACGACAAACGCACGTACGGTTACGACGATGTTGAGGACGACTGACCTCGTCTGAACCTTCTAACGCACTCGCCGCCAATGAATTCTATATTTATGAGTCATATATTTGATTTTAAAGTTTTTTTGGTGTGTATTTAGTGACATCAATATATAATAATAAAGATAGAATATAAATCGTAAAATTGTTTTCCAACAATTACAGTTTTCTTTCTGATTATTGTTGCATTTTTCCCTAAGAAGTTGTGAGAATTTAAACTTATATTGTTGTAATTTATATTAATACTGCTAAGGATAAACATATTTGTTTATGGTAACAATCGTTTACAAAACAAGAAAAAGACTTGGGTTTGGGCCATTTTTAGGCTTTCCGAAAAGTTATCTTTAGCCGTTATGGAAATTAATGCAACTGCCGTCTCCAACTAATAAAGCCTAATTTCTCATAAAATCAAATTAATATTTGCGAAACATTAAACGAAAACATTTCAACTTTGTGTATCCAACTATGCTAAGCTAACATGCTATGGAAAGTTAGCATTTCTACGTTTAATAACTGCGCCTTCAAGTGAAACTCCAAACTTGAACATAAAAACTTCTTCATTTGTTGATTAATTCATTCTTTTTAAGCAATTTATTTGATTTAAAATATATATTTGTATCAATATTTAATTTGATCAATAAATAATTATCAAGGTGGAATATAATTTATTAAATATTCTTGGAATATTAGCATATTATTGTTGCATTTTCTCCAATTAATTGTGTAATTAACTAATGTTAACTTAACTTAATGTAACTAAGATTGAACATATTTGTTGCTTGCACAGTCCGTGTAGGCGTCACCTGTCCTTAAAAACACGCTCTAGCTCGGCATAAATGAAAGCAATAACCAGAGAAGATAAGAAATAATAATTTAAAATGTTACTTATTGCTGCTTTAACCCTGACTGTCATGGCTGCACGCTGCTCACCTGCAGGTTGTTCAGTCGCTCCTTCAGCGCCTGCAACATTCGCTCCGTCTGCTCCGGAGACGACTCTCCAGATGTGGCGTGCTTGTCCTTCTCCTGGTGGCCGCCGCCGTGCCCCCCATCCGGTCTGTGACCCCCTGCCGAGGGGTGATGCGGTGGCGAGTCTGGGAAGGGGTTGCCATGGTAACCGGGATGGCTGTTATGGTGGTCGCTGTCGGCGTACTGGTGGTGACCCCCGATTCTGTAGTGCTGCAGGGACAAGCCGTGGGGGCCCTCGTGGTGGTCCTCGTAGTGGTTCCGACCGAAGCCCTCGCACAGGCTCAGCTTGGCGGTCAGTTCCCGGATGGTCTCCCTCTGGTCCAGGATGGTCTCTTTCTGCTGGACCAGACTCTCCCGCAGGTGGAGGATGGTGGCTTTGGCCTCCTCGCTCGCCCCCCACCAGCCGGCGGGGGGTGGGCTTTGATGTCCGGTCCTGCCGGAGCCTCCTGCACCGACACCGTGGGGGGGGAAACATGCCGGGTCCGCGTCCGCAGGCAGGGGGGTGCACACGAAGCGAGGATTAGCCCCGTTAACGAAGTCCGACCCGGATGTGGACGATGCAGAATTGAAGACGAGAGACAGAAGTAACAGGATGATGGTGGATCTGAGCTCAGGGACCCCCATGATGCTGGTCCTGATGTCCACTTCAACCAGTTGCGACTATAGATCCAAAGTTCTGGAAGATATGGAACAGGAATTAGCACCCCCAAATTAAACTTATTTAAATATGAAATATTTACAGGAAGAATTAACATTTAACACATTTATATATTCAGAGTTTGATGTTTGGAATCAGGGCAAGAGCAGTTTGACTTTCAGGAATGACATCTTCAGTTCCACTTAGCTTCAGTCTCTGACACCATTAGAACTTCATGATGTGCCAAACAGCTTAAACGTGTCCAGACAGATTAGATCAAACACTATTAGTGCCGAACAAAGTGTCAGCGACGGTTTGAACTCCAATCTCTCGTGATTCTTCAATACAGAGAGAACTCGGATGATGTTTATTTAGAATCATTAATATATTTTAATTTAATGTATTTGAATGTACTTTCATTTATTTTTATATTCAACTTTAATACAATGGCTTTTTATTTGTTTAATCTAATTTAATATTTTTTTATTTGTATTTTCTTTTATATATATATGTTATATTTTTCCTCGCTTTAATTCTATACCGTCATCACCATAATAATATTTTTGTGTTTATAACACTGGCAGGTCAGGTTTTCTGATTTGCTGATTCTAAAAAAAAAAACATTATTTATTATCAAAATAAAATAACTAAAAACTTACTGGAAGTTAGCTTCAGTTAGCTTAGCTGGATGTTAGGTCTTGCTATGAACTGAGGAGGGTAAGTTAGCATTCTTATATAGCTTAAAGCTAACACGACATTTTGGACCAAATTTCTCCTCTGGTTATGAAGTTAAATGATAGATAAATAATTGGTACTATTCAGGTAAATTTGTCATATAAAACAAATCGATATTTGCGTTATATTTTATGAAAATATTCAAACCGGATTTATAGACGCTACGCTAAGCTAGCATGCTAACGGAAGTTAGCATTTCTGCTCTGTAGAATTGCAACACTTCCACACAAAACGTCAAAGTAAACATTAAAACTAATATATTTATTATTATCTGTTTAATTTTTACAATCATAAGTAAGCTTACTATTATCAGTGACTATTACACTGATAAATATACTATACAAACTATTACAAAAATGTTGTTTTTTAATTCATTTTTCACATTCTTTAGACACATTAAACATTTACACATTGAATAATATATTTAATTGAAAGGTAATTACCTTTCTTTTCATTTTATTTTGATTATATTAATGCATGCGTTAAGTTAAGTTTTTACGTTTTTTTATTTCAAGTTTGACCTGCTTTATAAGAAAAAGGATTAAATCATTGCTTCCTTTTTATCTGTTGATAGTTCCATGATGGATTTCTAAACTCTGGTTCTTCCCAAACCTCCCGGCAGAGGTAAGTCCGACCTCTCTATCTGATCTTGGGTCTGTTTCGTCGTTGACTTTACAAGCTAACATTGTGTCAGATTTATTTAAGATGCAGCTTTAGTCTGCAGAACATCAATTTACATTTACTTTTATAGTCAAATATTGAATTATTGTACTAAAAAAAAACTTGTTTCCATCGTTTTACGAGCTGATAGTTTAGTGCCAGACTGCAACATGAATTTATTTATGCGTTTAAAAATAGGTAATGAACAAACATGAACTGATCTCAGTCACCACAGGAAGTTGACCTTCGTGCCGCTGCATTTACCGCGGTCGGCATTTAACAAATGGCAAACACGTGATGCGACTGCTTAACCTCACTTGACCACCTGTTGCTACGACTGTCCGGTGCGTGTGTGTGTGCGTACAAAACTTCACTTTGATTTATTAGATATAAACTAATATTTATGTACCTAAACATTCAGACTGAAGCATCAGAAACTATAAGTCGACTTGTGTGTAGCTGAATTGTGTGTTAATCTCGGACAGATGGTGGAGCTTCACCACAGACTCAATCTCCAGCGTTCAGATAAGTTCATTAGCGCCTATAGCTCGCTTCATTAGCCTGATTGCAGTATTTTCCTGGTTCTTATCCCGGGATAAGTGGGCTCTCTCGCTCTCGCAGGCCCCTTCTATGGGTCAGTGTGGTAATCCTCGGTGGTCAGTGGGGTCGTGCATCGGCACCATATGGCGCCGGTGGATGCTTAGCCAGCACGATTAACAACTGACAAGTGAAGTTAGAGTTACAGACCATTTCTACATCACATGTGTAAACAAATTAGGGATTAAGAGATTTAGGATGTTGCCTTTAGTGGAAGAAACAAACAAGCGTATTGTTTTTTCTTATTATTATTAAATTCATTCATCACTTTTGAGAAGCAAGAATAGAATTAAACCATGAGATTTTGTATCTTCGAGCATCAAATTTCCATAATAAATCTTAAAAACTTTAGATTTCTGCATGTACTAAAGTGTGAGTCAGAATCAATGTCGAGCAAAAGCTTAAAATATTTACTTAACTATTGTTTTTTTTACTTGTGTGTTTCCATATTTTGTTGATTCTATTGTTATACGACTATTAACTTCATTATTTATTTAATTTAATTATATATTTCCGAATTTTACCTTTTCAAAATTCAAATTAAATCACCAATAAATCCTGAAATATCAACTAACAGTAGTGTTTTAGGCAAATAATCTGCAAAAATGCTCCAAAAAAACTGGTAGCAAAGATACATTTAAAGATTTACTTTAAATTATTTTATTACTTTTTAGGAGCAAGAATAGAAAAAATATATATATTTATAGTTGATTTAAACATTACATTCACAATAAAAAGCCTATAATACATTAGATTTACTCATTTATATCAATATAAAAACATAAAATATTCACTTTAAAAAATGCAGTTTTAGTTACAGTAAGTAACATGAACGTTCTGAATACAATGAATTATAATCAATGTGAACCAAAAACATTAAAAAATAGTAACTTTTAAAGTATATATTGTTAAATTAGTAACTTGAACCATTACACGTTCAAGTATTGACGAACAGTAGTGTTTTACACAAATGATTGTGATAATAAATCAAAAATATTGGTTACAGAAATACATTTAAAGAGGAAATAGTGAAACTAAACAAACAATCAGTTGAAGATTTACTAAATAAGAAGTAAAAGATGAATTTAATATGTTCTACAAGACCTCTCGCTTCAAAATAAACACACAAACATGTTAAGGACATATAAACTTCCTACCTGGAGACTGTGATGCAGTCGCTGCAGCTTCAGTGACTCTGTCGCTCTCACACACTATCAGCTGGAGAGCTTCACTCTGCAGGAGCTCATCTTCTCTTATCTCCTCACTATTGTCTCATCATCATCATCCTCTTCACCCCTCCCGCCTCGCTCCTAGAACTCCACGACTCTTCTCTGGATCCGCTGTTTTTTTTTTCCTGCCGTGAACCAAGTGTGTCTGAGCGACGACTACGTGCTCCTAAAAGTACAGTCGATGAAGGCCTCGCCCCTGAGGCGCGTCACGCCTAAATCTGTGAGCCAACTTGTTAATTCCAGGTTCCTTCCTGTCTGGGGGTGACAGCAGCAGATGGCAGCTTCAGGGTCACAACATCACACAAGCTTTAGTGGTAATTACTGAAGCACACTTGGACTTGAAGCCTTCACTGAGACACAATCAAGTGGAGACAAAAGAATGTGTGAAAACACTGTGTGGCCTTTGATAAGATCACTGTCTGTGTCCAGGCAAGCCAGGGTCACAGGGTGACGGAGCCGGTGGCAGTTCACGATAAACGCCCTCAGGAGGCATTTAGGATCCGATAAAGGATATAAATAAATAAATAATTGAAATATATTGATTGCTTCTTATGTATGTGAAAAAACTTTCAATTAACCCAACAATTTATTTTTTTAAAAATCAGAAAATAAATAAAATATAGTGATGTTAAGGTTTAAGGCAATTTTACCGTAAACAATGATTTTATGAAAATGTTAAAAAAATGTAATGAAATAAAAACGATTACATGTATAATTGTATACCTAAATATAACATTGATATATTTAAGTATCCTTAATATCAATTTACTACTCATAAAGGAGAGTTATAGAGATTAAAAAAATAAAGTTTTAAGCATCAACACACTTGAAAAAAAAGAACACAATACAAAAAAAGGGATTTTTTAAGATTCAAAACATAAATCCTTCTTATTATTATTCCACAAAGTCAGTTAAAAACACACACACAAAAAAAGAAACATTGTAACGTTTTATTTTTATATGTATTATATTTTTTTCTAACATGTTTTTATTGAGTTATTTTAATTATATTTTTGACATTTTTTTGTAAGAAGATAATTCTATATTTGTGGATTAAAATCAAAGAAAGAGAAACAATAAAATTAACAAATGAGTTAAAATTAAAAAATTAGAAAATGAAACTGAAATATTTATTTATTAAAAGTTTCTTCAGGATAAAGTGTTAAACGTAATTAACAATGTGAGCGTCAAATAACTAATTTCCTTCATATTTGAAACATATTCCAAATAGAAAAACTAAACAAGCACACGTTTGAAAAAAAACCCAAAACAACCTCATCATCCGTCCGTGCTCGTGCCAACATCGTGACCCAGCCGAGTGTTATCAAGGAGGCAAACACACACGTCTGATACCTTAATGACGGGTAATCTGGACTAAAACCTCACGACTCCTGGACGGAGCCAACTCGCTAAGTCACCTTGGAATTCCCAAAATACCTAAGTTTAGGTTGACATTGAAGTCTGATGAGTAATGCTTTAGTTAAGGTTGACATTGGAGTCTGATGAGTAATGCTTTAGTTTTGGTTGACATTGAAGTCTGATGAGTAATGCTTTAGTTTAGGTTGACATTGAAGTCTGATGAGTAATGCTTTAGTTTAGGTTGACATTGAAGTCTGATGAGTAATGCTTTAGTTTAGGTTGACATTGAAGTCTGATGAGTAATGCTTTAGTTTAGGTTGACATTGAAGTCTGATGAGTAATGCTTTAGTTTAGGTTGACATTGAAGTCTGATGAGTAATGCTTTAGTTTAGGTTGACATTGAAGTCTGATGAGTAATGCTTTAGTTTAGGTTGACATTGAAGTCTGATGAGTAATGCTTTAGTTTAGGTTGACATTGAAGTCTGATGAGTAATGCTTTAGTTAAGGTTGACATTGAAGTCTGATGAGTAATGCTTTAGTTTAGGTTGACATTGAAGTCTGATGAGTAATGCTTTAGTTAAGGTTGACATTGAAGTCTGATGAGTAATGCTTTAGTTTAGGTTGACATTGAAGTCTGATGAGTAATGCTTTCGTTTAGGTTGACATTGAAGTCTGATGAGTAATGTTTTAGTTTAGGTTGAAATTGAAGTCTGATGAGTAATGCTTCAGTTTAGGTTGACATTGAAGTCTGATGAGTAATGCTTTAGTTAAGGTTGACATTGAAGTCTGATGAGTAATGCTTTAGTTAAGGTTGACATTGAAGTCTGATGAGTAATGTTTTAGTTTAGGTTGAAATTGAAGTCTGATGAGTAATGCTTCAGTTTAGGTTGACATTGAAGTCTGATGAGTAATGCTTTAGTTTAGGTTGACATTGAAGTCTGATGAGTAATGCTTTAGTTTAGGTTGACATTGAAGTCTGATGAGTAATGCTTTAGTTAAGGTTGACATTGAAGTCTGATGAGTAATGTTTTAGTTTAGGTTGAAATTGAAGTCTGATGAGTAATGCTTCAGTTTAGGTTGACATTGAAGTCTGATGAGTAATGCTTTAGTTAAGGTTGACATTGAAGTCTGATGAGTAATGCTTTAGTTTAGGTTGACATTGAAGTCTGATGAGTAATGCTTTAGTTAAGGTTGACATTGAAGTCTGATGAGTAATGCTTTAGTTTAGGTTGACATTGAAGTCTGATGAGTAATGCTTTAGTTTAGGTTGACATTGAAGTCTGATGAGTAATGCTTCAGTTTAGGTTGACATTGAAGTCTGATGAGTAATGTTTTAGTTTAGGTTGACATTGAAGTCTGATGAGTAATGCTTTAGTTAAGGTTGACATTGAAGTCTGATGAGTAATGTTTTAGTTTAGGTTGACATTGAAGTCTGATGAGTAATGCTTCAGTTTAGGTTGACATTGAAGTCTGATGAGTAATGTTTTAGTTTAGGTTGACATTGAAGTCTGATGAGTAATGCTTCAGTTTAGGTTGACATTGAAGTCTGATGAGTAATGTTTTCACAAACATATCTTTCATTTTTGAACCAAATTCCAAAGTGTTTTGTTTTCTTTATTTTCAATTTTGAATGCTTTTATAAAGGTTATATATACAGTACATTTTATAAATCTGCAAGAAAATACGTATATGCTTAAGAAAGATTGATTTTTTTTTTTTTTTCGTCAATTTTAAGAATGACAAACTTAAGAGGGTAAGAATGTTGGAGTAAGTAAGTAAGTAAGCAATTTTTATTTGTATAGCGCTTTTCCAGACCAGGGTCACAAAGCGCTTAAACAATCAAAACAATATTCAATAAAGTACATACTTTAAAGATCAAGATAAAACTGATAACACAACAGGAGTTCCAGAAAATCAAGGAAAAGCCTGAACAAATAAAAACGTCTTAAGATGTTTCTTAAAGGAGTCAGTACTATTTTTTCAATGAGGCAGAATTATTTCTAAAAAAAAACAAAAAACACATTGAGATTATTAAACTTGATTTAAAGATTTTCAATCAACTGTTAAAAGTGCTTCAGTTATGAAAGGTCAGTGAACATACAAGACTAAGAGAAGGAATGTGACAAAATTCTATTATTATTAGTTTAAGCTGTTTATTTTTAAAAAACATTATTTATACAAAAGTAGTTCAGTGTCCAGGTCTGTCTTGTCATCATCGCTCTGCACACGTGTGGCTTGTTCGGAGTTAACCTGGTTTAATTGATTAGTGTTAATTGAATTAGACTGGATCGATCTGTCCCATTTGACCTTTACACCCGCAAACTCACTAGTTCTCCGTCCAGACGAGAATATTCATTTTTGGAGGATGTGGAGCCCATCCCAGCTACCTACGGCGAGAAGAAACCCTAAATCAAGTTTTGAGTTTTAGAGGAAGAGATTTTAAGGTTTGAGGACACAAGAGGGAAGAATGTCGCCATCATATGGTAGTAAGGCGCAACTGCA
Source organism: Callionymus lyra (assembly GCF_982586985.1). Taxonomy (NCBI): domain Eukaryota; kingdom Metazoa; phylum Chordata; class Actinopteri; order Syngnathiformes; family Callionymidae; genus Callionymus; species Callionymus lyra. The sequence continues at coordinate 13,919,878 of NC_141834.1, forward strand.
TGGGCATACGAGTTCTCGATATCTATGAAACAATTAAATTTCATTATACACTCTAACTGTGAAGGGGCTTCAACCTTGAACCTTAATTTAACCTGAAAGGAACAAGAACAATATTTTAAATGCTGTAAGTATCAATTTAACACTTATGTAAAATTATATTAAAAAAATAACTGTCCATCTTTTGAATGTTTGAATATTGCTTTTTATATGCATTTAATTGAAATTTTAAAAATCTATTGTATCATCTTCTTTTTTTTTGTAATATGATGAAACATAACTTAACTCGTATAATTCAGTTCTAAAACTTTTATAAGTAATATTAAGAGAAGAATTAAGACAAGTATTAAATAATAAAAAATAAAATGTATAGTTAATCTTTGACCTCATGGTGTTTAAATAAAGACAGTGGCTGGACTTTACAAACATTTCTTGATTTCATTGTTAATTTGTTTCAAAGTTTGTAAATTTGTTCAAGAGTTTGTAATTTGTTTCAGAGTTTCTACATTTATTTAAAGAAGTTTTCATTATGAGTCAGAGTTTGTAAAGTTGTTCAAAAGTTTGTAAATCTGTTTCAGAGTTTTTGAATTTGTTACAGAGTTTGTACATTTATTTAAAGAAGTTGTCATTATGTTTCAGAGTTTGTAAATTCGTTCAAAAGTCTGTAAATTTGTTTCAGAGTTTGTAAATGTGTTTCAAAGTTTTTTAATTTGTTTCAAAGTTTTTTAGTTTGTTTAAAAGTTTGTACATGTGTTTCAAATTTTGTCATTTTCTGAGTTTCTAAATTTATTTGAATAAGTTGTCAATATGATTCAGTTTGTAAATATGTTTGCAAATGTGTTTAAAAGTTTGTAAATTTGTTTCAGAGTTGGTTATTTGGTTTCAGAGTTTATAAATGTGTTCAAAAGTTTGTTTTTTAATTTGTTTTAGCGTTTGTAATGTTGTTTCTGAGTTCTTAACGTATTTTAAGAAATTGTCATTTTGATTTAGAGCATGAATGAGAAAGCTTGACCCACAGTTCAAAGTTATAAATCTGCCAGAAATCATTCGAGGTCAACCATGACCCCTGCTGTCAGTAGAACTGTATCGAGAGCAGGTTCTACTGTTCAACCTGTCGATCTCCCACCAACACACTGCTGGTCCTGGTTCTGGTCCTACAGCGAGGAGGTCCAGTCGTGAACCAGTCCAGCTCATTATTCTATTCAGCAGAAGACCGTCAAGCTCATTGTTATTCAGGCCGAGTGAGGGAGAGGCAGGACTGGGAGGAGGACTAGTTTCTGCCGGACTCTCTTGGCTCTTCTGCCGGGAGGAGGGAGCTCAGACCCCGGGGCTCTGGTGGACCCGCGGCGGGCGTGAAGGCATGTAATCGGCTCAGTAATGAGCTGCGGTACTGGACGGTACCGAATATCTGACCCGGATTCCTGCTAGAGAGAGAGAGAGAGAAGAAGCGAGGGAAAGCGAGTAGCATGAGAAAAAGAGGTGGAGGCAGATCTGGAGCCCCCCGACGACCCCCCACCAGAGAGAGAGAGAGAGAGGGAGAGAGAGAGAGAGAGAGAGAGAGAGAGAGAGAGAGAGAGAGTCCCCCACACAAGAGAAGAGGAGCTTCATTAACCAACAGGAAGCGTTTATGGTGCCCGACAATGAGCCAGAAGAAAGGGTAACTTTCACTCTTTCTCGACCAACTCTCTCCATCACAGACGTAAGTGTTTGATATTTCTTTGGGTCTATGGTGTTGTGTTTCACTTTCCAGGCGAATTCCATCATTTTTCACGCTGTCGAAGTTCGGTTTTTCCGTAGGAATGCGTTCAGCACTTGTTGACTTCTTTTCAAAATAAGACGAATAAAGTGCTCTGAAAGTAAAAGTGAGATACGAGGCGAAAATGTTGGTTAACAAATGTCACTTTTTTTAAAGAATGATCGAAGAAGCATGTTTATTTTTCACAATGACATCGATTTAACTAATGAAAACGAATAAAGTTATTAGATTAATGACTAATAAACTAGATAGATTTAAACACTTCATATTTAAAGTAACTTTAACTTCGAGTTATAAATAACACACAACCATAATCTTATTTATATATATATATGTGATGTTTCCTGCGAACTTAAAGTGGTCTTATGTGTTCCAATGTATCTTGGAATTGTGAACAAAAGCTTGTTCTGTTTTTGTTTTTTAAAGGCATTTTTAACTCTAATGAACATTTAAACAAAATACAACATGTTTTAGTTATACTTCCTCATTTTCTAATTAGCATTTTTTGTTGTTGAAGGTTTTTAAACTGCAGTTCCACTTTCCCACACACATTTAAAGTGGATTAAATAAATGAATGCACCTTCTGTACCAACCACCTGCAGGACTTTCCTCTCACATCCTGAGACAAACAACACTTTATGTCTCGGGGGGAGAAACTCACTAAGATGCTGCAGGTCGTCGTGATCGTCATTTTTATTTGATGAATCCAAACTGGAAGAATCTCGTTCATTATTGCTTTGATCCGGCTGTTGCCTCTCTCTCTCCCTCTTTCTCTGTCTCTCTCTCTTTCTGTCTCACCTCTAATGAGACTGCGAGGGTTTTCTTTGTGTCATTTACCATTAGCTGATCTGGGTCAACATCTACTGTCTGATCACAATGACAAAATAGAATTCTCTGAGAAAATAGTTGTTTACCATCGAATACAGATCAATTTCTGTGTGTTTTAAGTCGATCAATCTGAGTTGAAAACAAATCTAAGATCACTTACTTCCATTTAAAAGGACAAATACCAAGTGTATGAGAGATTTTCTATATATTTATTGATAAATCAATACCATCTCTGAATTTTCATTCAACATTTGTGACCCCAATGACATAACACCATCTCTCAGAATCAATTTCCTTGAAGTCATGAATGTTATTAATAGGATTTCTCGACAGATCGGGGATAAGAAAAGTCATGCTCCGTCTTCATCAAAGTCTAGCTATAGTCGTCGCAACCTACGAACTGTTTGTGTTGCTTTGAAAACTTGTACATGGGTTTGGAAATATAAAAATGTGCAGCAGCTAATTCAACTAAAACATAGCATCAAGCAATCCTCAATATGGTCCAGTTTTGACCCATTCAATGCATGACATTTTAATCTTTACACACAAATCCAGAGCAGCATATTTAAATACAACTTTCAATGTAAAAGTGTCTTATGTAAGTGTCACTGGACGGACAACATTCTGACTTTTTCATTTCTGTGTCACTGTCTCTCTTGAAGGTGATTCCTGGTCTTTGTGAAATTGATTAAGCGGAACATTCCGGAGCAGATAAACGATTATTCAGCTTAAATAAGTGAAGGACAAGAGTGATCGAGGAAAGATGTCACGAACCGAAGAAGTCAACAAGATGACGGAAAATGTGTACAAGGTATCAAAGGAATTTCATATTTCATTAAACGTCTCTTTTATATCCATTTCTTATCTTTGCTCGTCCTGGATTGAGTGAGATTGTCCTCGATCCTTGATCTTATCACACCAACAAATCAAACATGTTTTGCTCAGCATTTTGTAATCTTGAAATGTTGAAATGTCAAAGATAGAAGAAGGCCTCATGAACGCTAGCCTTTGTTGGGAAATTGATGGAATTCTTTAATGTAAGAGCAATAGTGAAAGTGAACAACATCAAGTAAATAACTTCCATGATGAATGCTTTAGGTTTGTGGATGTTGTAAATGAAGACATGAAGATGTGTGACTAGAGAGATTAAGGTGTGGAAGACTTGCAGTGATGAATCCATGGAAAAAAAAAATACTTTAGGTAAGGTTACCATTAAAATGCTTAAAGATTGTTAACTTGAGAGTATACTATATATATAAAATTACCCCTGGTTAGTCGAAGTTAAAGGTCTGTTTTTGACCCCAGAGTGCTCCAGTTTGGTTCTTCAAATCAAATGAATAGTTAAGCTCATGACTCTTGACGAAGTCGTAACTGCTGTCCTTTGGTTCAAAACCAAACTATGTCCAAACATCAGCTTAAAAAGCTGCTGGAGTCCACACTGTATCCTCTCGTCCCCAGTAGTTGCCGGGATTTCGGAGGACCATCTAGTGTTCGGAAGTTTAATTGCAACACCAAAAGTGCGGTTTTAAATAAAGTCTTATTATTTTTGTTTTACCGACATTTTGTTGAAATAAAAGCCATGACAAAATATATTAAAGAAAAATATATGTTGCGATATATCGGTGCATCAATATTTTCTCGCAATCCTAGTTGCAGCTCTGTAAACTCAGTTTGTGGCTGGCGAAGATTAGCACGGAAATGATAAATAAATGAACTTTTATTGTAGGATTTGCTTGAATCAAGTTCAGCAGAATGGGATTAGGTATGAATGAGTATTGTTCTGCATCATTCACAGGGGATTCTGGACCAGTTTAACCCCAGTTTGAAGAACTTTGTCACAATGGGGAAGCTCTACGAGAAAGCCTTGACAGGTCGGACCCGCTGTTGCAGCTGGATTACACTCCCGTGAGTCGAATAAGTGAGTTAACTTCTCCCTCCGCAGGGGTGACGGTGGCTGCTAAAGGCTACTTCGACGCTCTGGTCAAACTGGGAGAGCTGGCCAGCGACAGCCAGGGTTCCAAAGAACTGGGTGAGTGATGGCGACGGCGGATCGGGATCAAAGTTTTTTTGAAAGGTCCGTGTGACAGCCGGGAGTGAAAAATACTCTCCGCTCTCATGAATGTGTTAGTAAGGGAGGAGATGAAGAAGAAGAGAAGAAGAGGAAGTGTTGGGAGCGAGGAACAGAGGGGAAGGGAGAGAGTAGAGTCATTGTTGGGAGATTAACAACACCACATGATCTCATTGTAATGCTGAAAACAGCGGGGGAGGCGGGCAGGAGAGTCGGAGGGCGAGATGCCAGCCACACATACTACAGCGCTGTGTGTCGGCCGGTTTGTTAATGAGAGACTCGGTCAAAGCGGCTGGTTTCGGGAGCGTTTTTCTCGGCCCTGCTCTTAACATGTATGTCTATAGTGGAAGCGCTGACTTGGTAATGAGTCTCACAGTAGGAGAATACAAAACAGGAAGAAGGCGAAACAACAATGACGGAGATACTCAAAACACACCAGATGAATGAATGAAAGACTTTTCTCTCTCGATCTGGACGTCCCAACTTGGACGAGGAATTCTGGGAATTTAATTTTCAAGTTCATCGTGACCAAAGTGAATTTTAGAACAGAAACAAATGTGAGGTGGAGGGTTTGCTGCTCACACATTCTCAAAGGCCCTTCTTGGCCTAAAAATATCCAGTACACTGGTGGCAATACCATGGAAATATTTTAAATGACTTGAAGACCTTTTAATATGTGTCTATAAATATCTTATTTAACCTTTTATTTGCTGTAACTTGTGTTATGTCACGGTCAAGGTGACCCAAAGGTTCAGTTCAGTTCGGGTCACCTTGACCCAGCGATGACACACGGGATAATAGTACTTATTTAGCATTTACTTTCAACAGTGCAAGTTAGGGGGGGTTATAAAAAAAATCGATGCAATTAAATTATGAAATATTTATTTTCATGCATTTAACCAATAACATGCAAATATTCATGCGATTTCCCTTGTATTTCTTCTCTTTTGAAATACAACATAGACCCTAACTCTCTGCTTCAATTCAAGATTTTCTATTTTTACACAAGACCAATACTCAACAGAACTGTTTAAAAAAATTAAGTTGGTTCTTTTGCTTTTTAATCATATTTTATTTTATATCATAGTTTTTTTTCTGGTTTATATATCAAAAAAGTGTTGATAAAATATTTTTGTTCATTTTTTTATTGCAATTTAATTTCCAGCCGCTAGATGGCAGCAGTCATTACATCGTTCGCAGCTAAAGGAACAATGAAATCCTGCTGGATCCCAGTGATTAGGTTAGGTTAGGTAGAACTTTATTGACCTCTCAGGAGGTCTCCTTCGGGAAATTGTTTTTCCAATTAGACACAGCAATACAGACGATTATTCATAAAAATAAGAACAAGAACAAAGAGAAATCAAAAGAAAGAACAAGATGTCACAATCTAAGTCTAAAGATAAAGAACATAGATCAAAGACAAATAACAAAGACAAAGGATACAAAGATTAATATAGAACAGAATGTCAAGATACTTTCGCTCCACTCCTGCCCCCAAACTCAGAATTGTAAAATCTAATAGCCCGAGGAATGAATGAGTCCCTGAGTCTATTAGTGTTGCATCATGGGAAGGAGCATTCGTGCGCTAAAGACGACATATTTTGGTTTCAAAACAAATTAAATCAGTTGCGACTTCTTCAAGAGTCATGTGGTCTGTAAATTCTGCAACACCAGAGTCAAGTACTCGTCAATACTATATATGGTATCGTTGCCTCTGTATCGTGACACATATTGTTTCTCTATATTCTTGCTCATACACACCCCTAATCTAATTTCCAGACGATCTCCAGAGGGATTAATAAAGTCAATCTAATCTAATCTAATGTAAATCTGACATTCTCAGTTTTATTTATTTGCTCATTTATTCCTCAACTCTTTTTTTATAATCTACTGGTGTCTCGTAAATTGCATCATCCAGCATTACATTTATTTCAGCTGATACATTTTTTTTTAAGTTTCAAAGTTATTAGCATTAGTTGCTAAGTTTTCTCCAAAAATATTTACTGAAAGTAAACATGTGTCTTAAAATGTATGTTTTTTTCAATCTTCTTGCAGGGGACACGCTGTTTCAGATGGCCGAGGTCCACAGGCAGATCCAGGTGCAGCTGGAGGACGTGGTGAGATGCAGGACCATGATGGCAACGAGTCATGTGATGAACAATAAGATCAAATTAATATTTCTTCTTTAACAGCTGAAGTTGTTCCACTCAGAGCTGCTCGCACAGCTGGAACAGAAACTGGAGCTGGACATCAAGTATCTCACCGTAAGTGAACCTGAGCCCAGAGAGAACCAGAAAACGGAGTTAATATGCATTTCCTGTTGTAGGCAACTCTGAAAAAATATCAGAGCGAGCGAAGATCGAAAACGGAGTCGATCGAACGCTGTCAGTCTCAGCT